>NW_026972210.1:0-105363 GCF_036711695.1 Zophobas morio | reverse complement strand
TTTTCCTTAAACTTAAATTATATAAGATTAATTTACTTTATTACAGTAATACCCACTTTACTCCTGAATTTATAAGCTGTTTGGATAATTTTATTTAATTATTAAATTTTTATAGCAGCTTAAATTACTTTTAATTAACTTTTTAATATTTCCTTTTAACTACTACTTTAATTTATTTTATCTTAAAGCTCACGTAATAACTTATAGAACTACTAAACTTTTGCTGACAAATGAAAGTTAAAAATTTTCAATCGACGCCCGTATACCCCAAAAAACAGCGAAATAATATATCAGTAAAAAATATAATTTATTTTAATAATTATAAACAAATAAATAATTAAAACAAGGGAGCCAATAAGTAGCTAACATAATGTTGGCTATTTTGAATGAAGCTTACTTCGCAATGCTGCTATGATTTTAGTATGATACTGGGTAAAGATAGGGTCTAAAGTGTTATTTACTAATATAAACAATAATGAGAGCAAGCCTCTTTTAAAGAGCAATATAATAATAATGTACGGGAGTATAGGCAAAAAATTGCCTTATTAGAATAAGTGGGAAAATGTAAAGTTAATTTTTTTTTATAAAAATAAATTTTTATTTATTAAGACCTTATTCTTGGTAAATTCGTTTGATCTATTAGTTTAATAATAATAACAATCCTTTATAAATCAATATGTTAACTTCTTAACCTAATAATAAATTATAACACCAAACTAATTGTGTACCCCTAATCCTTTAGTTACACGTATAAAAAGGTAAGAAAGACTGTCCGCAATGGAGTGGTATTTTTTGAGAGGAGCTTTTAGGCGTCCTCGCAGCTAGACCTTAATTTCTTGACGCCATTAGGCTACCACGTGTGAAGACCTCTAGATAAAATTTTTTCTCCTGTACCTTTTTGATGTGGTTAAGCTTAATGAACTTGAAGACTTTTCGTGCTTTCTTGTTGCATAAAACTACTTGGCAAGCTGCGGTTTCCGGATTTTTTGTGGGGTGCCTGTTTGAGTGGATTATGATTAGAACTGGTTTTTGTAAGACCATTATATTTATATTTTACTACACCATATAACTATTACGGCTACTCGTTAAATTTATCGGATTTAAAAAAATATTGGCTAATTGTTTGTATTTTAATTGTTTTTTATAGATGAAGTTCACAAAAAAAATTACTTAGAGGGATTGGGAGAAAGGGACAAAGCAAGACAACAATTTTTTGACAGTCTCAGCGCTGAAGAGCAAGCGGTTCTTGTTAATGTTGTAGAGCGTAAGTCAGGCATACCTTTTAAGAAAGGTATAGTAAAGAATGATAGCTGTGAAAATAAATTGATAAACGAGTTACAAAAGCAGTTATAATCCATATGAGCCCTAAAATATTTTGCAAAGTTAAATAGAATACTATGTTTGTAGCGCTAAGTTTTTAGGTTACCATGAACATGGGGAATTTTTCAAATAAAACTTCTTATTTACTGTTTTTAGCATCTATTTATCATTTGAGTCTTTCAACCTTTACAGTTATAGTTAAATTTTTGGGTATTAAAACGTATATTGAACACATGTTTAATGCAAGCACACATTTTGCCGTAGCGGTTGTACACGCGAAAGGTTATTTCCAATTATAAATTATTACGATTGTTTTTAAAATTTTATCCTTGGAATCCGTTGGCGTAATTTTTAAAGTAAATAAAGCTTATCTAGAGGCGCGCGCTTTAACAGTGTTGCTTCTCTAAAATATTTTAGATAACTTTTTACTAAATCTTATGATCGTCTAGAGAAGGTTAAAAAGGGTGCTCTTCAGTGTGAACTGGATTCGCAGCAGATCGGCGCCTCCCCTTAGTGATGATTTATTAACCACTCCAGGCCACTTGCTTGGAGTCCCAGCCCGATATTCCTCTCCGCTACTTCCCTGTCCTTTAATATTCGGAATAAAGCACTGGTTAACTACGCACTTTGACTTTCGACTAGTCTTTCCGGTATTTTTTTTATACTAGAGATTTTCCTGATTAATACTTTGCAAATACGTTGACATCAATTTTATGAAAAGATTATATTTTCTGTTGAACTTAACTTTCGAATGAGCTAATCCGCCTAAACTTTTTATTTCTAAAAACCTTATATGGTGGTTGCTTTTACCAATTTTCTATAACTCTGAACCAAATGAAGAGTATCTTTGAGCCCCATTACACCTTGTGTACTTAGAAGGAAACTTCGGATTACAGAGTAGGCGAAAAGTTTTACTTAGAGCGCTTGGCGGTAAGTTGCTATAGAAAAAGTTTAATACTATTTAAGTGTAAAATATAGACGATATACTATGTAAGGTAAAAAAAGGTAAAAGAAAAAAGATCAAATAATTTTTGTCTCCTTTTTCATCCACCTTACACTATTTAAGAATAGTTTATTGTCAAAAGAAAATTAGTGATAAAGGTGCTCGGCGCTATAATGTGAATTGGGAAAGAAACTGTCCAAAGGTCAACTCCGGTAAAGAATGCGAAGATCTATGCACATGTTTCAAGAAAACTTCAGATAATAATTTTCATCTTGCTCGTAAAACTTTATTCTTCCAAACAATTTCTATAAGCAGAGGAATATACTTATTCTAAGATAGGGTGTAGCGCTTAGCAATCGAGTATGAAGAAGTCCTTATTGTGGTAGGCACATGGTACGGCCCCTATTTTTAAATATTTACTTTTTACTCTAAATATATTTTTTTAAATTTTAAGGATGTGATGAAAAAATATGAGAGCTGATAGGTTTTATAACGGTGTATAAACGCTATAAACGTTCTAAGCTTGAACAAAAGCAGCACGTTGAGCGTAAAAAGAGGTGAAGGGGAACCGGTTTGCCTAAAAGCAGGAGTAAATCAAACTATAAAAGTTATACTTTTACTAAAAAAAAAAATTTAATTTGTTTGCAACATTTTCTTGTCGCTGTGTACACTTTAAAGTGACTAATTTTTCCCAATCCACTTCAACCTATAGCGTAGAGTGGCATTTAGATAAAAAGTTTTTAAAATACATATAACAATTCGGGCGCTCACGATACCAATAAAGTTACCATGTATCAAAAAAAATTTTAACAAGTTGTAATAGAGAATGTGAATATAAAATAATAAACAATAACTATAAGAACTAAACCTGACAAAACTTATTATAACTTATTAGAATACTTAACCTCGTAAATTATATTTATTTACATTTTTAGTTTATGACGGAAAAGTATAACACAAGTTAAAAAAATACTGCCAAATTTATTATAAAAAATTAATTTGTATAAAAAAATTAACTAGCAAAAATAAGTTCTAAAACTAGGTTGTACGGACAAAAATCTAAATTCTCTTACCTGAGAAAAACTAAAGGCATAGCGTAAAAGAGAAATATTAACGTTTTTTCCAGCAGTTGCTATGTAGAGCTAGTGACATTAAGGTTTGAGAACCATGAAGAATGGTCCCGTCGCCCATTTGCCAGGAGGGTACAACACGAATGCCCTAAAGGCGCAATGTATTGATATCAAGATAAAAAAACATATATAGTAAAACAGTAAATAAATATTATAAACCTTTTCTAAGCATTCCCTTTTAAAGCCTCTCTGCGTGCCGTTTAAAGAACAGTCGAAATAATTTATAAAGCGCTGCCCACTTCCAAAAAGAGATTTTTGCTTCTCACAAAATCCTTAAAGTACGTATATATTTTTAAATTCTTCAAGTTAAAATTATACCGAATTTATAGCTAAAAATAATGTACCACACCAACTAGCACCAAATAAAACAGCTCCGGAGTCAGCTAAACAGCGAGCCAAACCTTCAGGTGTACTAACATCGTAGTTCTAGAATTAACATAAGTCTAAAATGGCCTTTTTTTTTTTAATAACTAATAAAATACTCATTTTACACATATTCGAATTCTCAACATTGTAAGCAAGCAAAATATTTACATTCAAGGAAGCATGTAAAATAAGGTAAAGTTCGGTTAATATAAATAATACTTTTTTCTTTCTTTTTAACAAACAGTAAGGAAAAAGGGCAAAAAGAGATAGTAAAGAACTTGATAAAGCAATTTTCCTCAAGGAAACGTTCCACATTTACAAAGTTGCGCCTCCGTGCTCAAAAGCAAGGGTGGGAGAGGAAATCGTGTGCCAGGCGAAACCCAATGCCATCTCACCCTCGTCTGCAAAGCATATGCACTTCCCTTTGTGTCTTCCTTCCTATATATTTTAATTACTCTAAACCTTTCTTAGGACTAGAATAGTCTAATATTTAGCTAATATAGATACTTTAATAATATTTTTCCAATAAACAGAAAATATTTTTTTGGAATATTTTTAAAAATTTTTGTTATAGTCTATGTTTAACCCCCCTTATGAGGCCATTCTTTTGATTTTTAAGCTGCATGTCATACGTCGATCTTGATAATCCAGATAATCACAGTCGGCACGGATCTAATCGTTCTCGACGTGAAAAAGACCATGAAAAGGAAAGGAACAAAGAAATTCATAAAGACCGGTATAGGGGTAGAGACAGAAGCAAAGAAAGGAGCAAAGATAAAAGAAGTCGTAGTAGAAGCAGGAGGAAAACAAAAGACCGTTCCCGAAGTAGATCCAGAAACCGTACTCGCAATAAAGATCGTAAAACTCGGGTTATTTTTTTTTGATTAAATTTATATCATTTGACACTTTTTTTAGGTGGAAATTGACGAATTTGGAAGAGAGCGAGTTCGAACTTCCGCATCCTTAACTTCCGTTGTTAATCGTAAAATCAGACGAGGTTTTTGTATTATAAAAGGTTTTAATAAGAAGAAATTTACACCAAAATGTTTTTAGCACAAAAAATAAAGAGGAACAAATCGCGAAGCAGAAGCACTAAAAGAAGGAGCAGCAAAACTACGAAAGAGAGCAGTTTTCAGAGGAGCGAGAGTAGTCAGCAAAAGAATGGTGAGGGCGAACTTGAAAGTGATGATGAAGCTGCCGCTATGTACAAGCTGCTTGGCTTTAATGCATTTTCTTCTACTCACGTAATAACAGTTTTTATTATAGAAGATCTACTTAACTTTTTTGACGAAACTTTTTAAAATTATTCATTCTGAAACTTATAAAGCTTTCATTCCTCTAGTATTGTTCTAGTTCCCTTCTAGTTTTTACCTATTTTTTATAAAATAGGTTTCTAAATTCTAGTTAATTTTATATTTTCGCGGGTTATATCGATTTTGCTTTTTTCGCTTACAACTTTATTTATTGATTAATAATTATGAATTTAGGGCAAAAAAATTGATGGAGCCGATATATCTGCTGTAGGTCTTTCCTCTAAACGCAAATACCGGCAGTACATGCACCGGCGATCTCGAAGCGCTTTTATACATGAATAACTGCTTATAAATAAATATTTTTTTAATATAATTATTTCGAATTTTTGTTCTCTTTAGTTTTGTTGTAAGCTTTGGGGCTATTAGTTAAGTATTTCTTCGAACCTTTTTACGTGTACACTCGTAAACAGCAGCACAGCAACAATTGATTGTTTAAAGTTCTCGTATAGCTTATTTTATATTTGACATAATTTAAGTAGTAGAGTTCAAAACTATTGAATCACTTCCTAAAAATTATAAAAATAAACTTTTGACAATATATATCTTTTATTAAGTTTCTTCTTGTACGGAGATATTGTACGTTTAAAAACCATATAATTTTTAGTTTTATATATGCTTTTGAATAAGTTAGATACATTTAAAAACATTCATTTACTAAAAAAAATATTTTATTAGCAGTATCAAATAATTTGTTGACTTAAGAGTATTAGAGAAAATATGATTGTTAATAAGATAGCCTTGATTTAATTAAAAATTATAAGCAATCTCTCGTAACACACAAAAACTAAAAGAAACTTTATGATTTAATCACAAAGAAACTCGAATAAAGCAAAATGACTAGTTTTTTAAAAAAAAATTTCCTTTTTTCTAATTTGCGTGCATAAAAAATTATTTAGTGGGACAAAAAGCGATCAGCTTATAATATATATAATCCTGTATAACTTTATGTTGCTTCCTACATAAAGCTATGTCGGAGAGGAGGTGTGCTTAACTTTCTTCCTGTTCTTTATAAGAACATAAGAAAACAGAGTCTGTGTTCGTGAGGAATGCGATCGTCAAAAATATAAAAGAAGAGCTAAGATTGAGTGAGCAGACCACCAGCTTCCTTTTTCGTGACTAAAACAACCACCCGGGCGAAACAATTAAGGTGGGAAAGAGAAGATCCCAACCTGCCCCCTTTTTACCTTTGTGGTGTGTCAAGACCTCAAATGTTTAAATTTCACCTAATAAACAATGCGATGCCCGGTAAGATATAGTTCTCGCTTAGTTTTGCTAATCATATACGTATATATATATATATATTAATAGAAAGGCACGCAACTGGTAAGCCCCTGAGAAAGCCGTTAAAGACCTCGATTCTTGACGTGCCTTTACCAAGTCACGACTATTTTGTGTGCTAACTTTGATTGCTGTCACCTTGCTTGGAACAGCTATAACAAAAATTTAAATGAATGCATCCTCAAAACATAAACGTTATAGGACTACATTACCTTAACACACATGGTAAAGTAGAGCGCCTCAGATATGCCGAGTCCCAGCCTAGAAAATTTTTTTTAAAATCAATTAAGGTTCTTTACGAACTTTTATCGGACTATTTGCAAATTCTTCTCGAGCTGGCCTTAAAAGAGAGTCAATGAGTACATTTATCAGGGCTTTTACAGATGGGTTATATTATCTTCTCGTTGATGCTTATGAACACCTTGAGTTAACCACCCCACAGCCGAGATCAAAGAGCTTAAAAAAGTCTTATTGAGATAAAAGGTATTTGAACCCGAACAGCATCATCGTTAAGATAAGAAAATTTCTGATGGTTGAGATGAATTGTCTATGCTACCGTATAAAACTTGATGGTGATGCCCCTAAGGCCTTCGGGGCCAGCCCCCTCTATGCCAAACAGTTCCCGACCCACCCCTCAGTTTTTAGTCAGCAGTTGGCAAAGTAGATAAATCCATCATACTGCACCGCGACTTTGTCAACGCAGGTTAAATCCGGTAAGAGCATTCAACAACGTAACAATTCCTCTGGTTAATTAACTGGATTACCAGTACCTTTAAGTTAAAGAAGGTAGCAGGCACTGTCCTTAATGTAAAAAAAAAACCGCTTTACTGAATCCCGAGAGTTTGCTTTACGATTTGAGCATTGTAGTTTTTTTAATTTATTTTACAACGCGTTTGTGTCCTAAAGGATCCTAAGGATTCGATTTTTATATAGATATTTTTTTCTTTTTATGGCGAGCGCCCACTTTGACTTGGTCGAAAGTCTAACAAGGACTGCACCTTTAAATACATATACCTTTTAACAGCAAAGGTGTGTGCGCGTTATGCCATACATTTACATCTTCGCACGCGAGCACCCTTGCGCGAGGATCTACAGCGCTTTAGTCGCACTCGCCAATGGCGTTGTCATGGAATAATTACAATATTGCAAAAAAACAAAGCCCTTGGGACAAACGCCCTGCGCCATCATTACTGTTAACCTTAAAAAGGCGAATTATTCCATGGTGTCCCCAAGCATGATGTTTAGAGTTACGATGTATCATAGAGGCTCTCTGTAAACTATATGTTAGTGAAGATTAGAAACCACCAACTTTTTTTTTACGTTTTATTTTGAGGAGAAAGTAAAATGCTCAACAAGCGACGCATGTGTGCATTGTGTGTCCGTGAATCATGACACTTGCCTCTGTTCTAATTGCGTTGATATCGCTAAATTATTTTGCTGTATCTCACCTTTGCCTTTAACGCAATCCAAGTTAAAGACATGCACTAAACCAACTAAGGGTAGGAGAAGAGTAGTGCCTTATTTTTATTGCTTTTAGCGACTCTCATGTCATTCTTTAATGGTGGAAAAGGCTTATGACAGATGCTTTAATTAGTTTGAAAAAGCGCTGAGGAGATGGCCACACTCCATATACTGCTTCGGAAATGTCTTGTGGGCTCACTTTCTAGCAATCGTTGTAAAGAGTAACCATTTTATATCCGATGTGTCTATGAGAATGTACTTAAATTATTGAGGCAGAAATTTAATTTATTAACCTAACAATTAGAGCTAATTCTTTTCAGTTTTCATGTTAACGTCATAATATTCAGATATATCTTTGGGTACGGCGGAGATTAAACCTTAATTTTTAGGGTAACTTACCTTAACAAATAATTCAGTTCCTTTTAAAGTATTTTATTTGAATTATTTTGAATTAAATTGCTTCCCAATTGTTTATTATCTTCTTTGCATTGAGAGATATTGACAGATCGCTGTAAGAGAGAAGACGTGTTAATATCATAAACTTTACCAAATAATATCGTAGATATCCGTCTAAAGAAGTCTTCAAGCTACGATCTAGATGCATAAACGACAACTATTAAATTAGGACCACGGATTCATACATAAACTTCAAATTATTAAATTAGTTTATTTCTTTATTAAAAGATATCCTTTCCGAAATTTATCAAACTATGCAATATTCTTTAGCTTTATACGTATAAACCAAACCGTTGCGACTTCTTAAAAGGGCGCTAACACAACCAGTGTCAAGAAGGCGATCGCTATTATCTATTTCAGAAGTATTTAAATTATTAAACAATATATACAATATATTGGAGCTTCTCCCCACTAAATAAACAAAGAGCAGGAATATTCTCCTGCAGGATTTGGTAATTTCTATTTTCTTGTTTAATTAGTATTTATGCGCTTGAGCCATATTTCTTTTCATTAGGTTTTCAATGCTTACAAAACTATCAATCAGAAGCCTAAGTTTTACCCTAAAACAATTTTAAATATCTAATTTAATTATTTTGAAACCTCTAAGTCGCTTGCCACTAATATAGTAAATGACATAGGTTTGGACATTACGAAAGTTAATTTTTATGCTAGTAGCGGTTTCTAATAAAATTTAAAATTAGCAAGAAGAAAAACAAAAACTTTTAGGGCTGTAACCGTGCCCTTTTTCGACCTTAATTGTAATAGTGCACGTGTCGTAATCAAATGCCTGAAAAAATGTTCCTGTTTTAATGTATACGAATTTTTTTTTCTGGTATGGAGCTCACCAAGTCGCTTTACTTTTAATAAAGTTACTTAGTAACTTTTAAAGATAAATCGAGTCTATAGCTAAATATTTTTTATTTTATTAAATTTATCATAAGTTTACAATATATTTTAAGATGAACGCCTAATACTTACGGAACTTGTTTTCACGAAAATATACACTTATTTTTTGTTTAATTCTTGTAAGTTTTTTTTAACTTGTTACCTAATAATTTAAAGTATGTTTCGAGACTTCAGCTTGTTATTTAATTATTATAAATTTTACCTTACGTTAACAATATATCTTTAGATGAACGGCTTATACTTACGGAGCCCGTTGCAAAGTAGTTTGTGTACAACTTTAAGAAAATATACTCTTTCTTTCCGGTTTGATTCTTGTAAGTTTTTTACTATTTGCTTTTTTTTACATATGGAATAAACTATAAATTTTGACCTACGCATATTCTACCATTTTTTGGTTTTAACATATATTATATTACATATGAAAGATATTTCGGCTGATGTAGTGGTTGTTGGAGGGGGTCATGCCGGCTGTGAAGCGGCAGCCGCGGCTTCTCGAATGGGGGCTAAAACGCTGCTAGTTACACATAAAATCAAAACCATTGGCATCATGTCTTGCAATCCTTCCTTTGGAGGAGTAGGGAAAGGCCATTTGGTAAGGGAAATAGACGCTCTTGATGGACTGTGCGGAAGGATTTGTGGTGTTTTTATATATTCTCTAGTGGAGTAGTCGTATACTCTTTTCGATTCTAAGTATTAAAGTATAATAGATAAATCGGGAGTTATGTTCAGACTATTGAACCTCAGTAAAGGGGAAGCAGTTCAGGTTTAGTAAATAATTTGACTATATAGATTAAAGTTATTATAGATTGTGGTAGGGAATACGCGCACAAATCGACCGCAGTTTGTACCGTTCAAACATGCTTTCTGAATTGCTTTCTTTGCCTAATCTTACCGTACTTGAATCTTCCGTGGAAAGTTTTAAATTTAGTCAGTCTGGGTCTACTCTGGAAGTGTCTGGTGTTATTTTAGGTAAGCTTATCAATATTTTTACTTTTTTTTTTGGGAATTAATATAAGCTTTTAGCTGATAACAAAATCATAAGCTCCAAAGCTGTAGTTGTTACGACAGGAACATTTTTAAATGGGACGATAAATACAGGACTGGAAATTAAATTTGCAGGAAGATTAAATGGTATTACGCTCTTTAGTTTTCTTTTGTTATATTCACTTTGAATAGATTTAATTTAAGCAAAATTGTTTAATAATTGCTTATCAATATTTGTTTCCAGTTGCTTACTTTTATTACTGCGAGCAGATGAAGTGTCCGTTAGTTTAGCAAAAGCGTTACGAGCCTGTGGTTTCCAAATGGGGAGACTACGGACCGGTATTAAATTTTTTTAAACACCCTGGAAAGTGCACAACTCCGCTGCGCTAACAGGCACTCCCCCCCGCTTGAACAAAGATACTATTGACTTTAGCGAGCTCACTTCACTTCGTGGTGATCCAACACCCACGCCTTTTTCTTTTATGACTGTCGAAATTCCAAACGCGGTATGTATGATTGTACTGGAGTATCTTCCCCCTTTTTTTAATATTTTTTCCAGCACAACCAGCTTCCTTGCTACTTGACTTATACCAATCCTTTCGTCCACCAAATTATCCGTGACTCGCTTCACCTCAACATCTATGTTGCTGAGGAGATTGTAGGCCCCAGGTCCTCTGGCGGGCAGGGATGTAAACCGCGCAAATTTTGCTCACGCCTCTCACTCGCCAGATACTGCCCTTCCC
This sequence comes from Zophobas morio, assembly GCF_036711695.1. Lineage (NCBI taxonomy): Eukaryota > Metazoa > Arthropoda > Insecta > Coleoptera > Tenebrionidae > Zophobas > Zophobas morio. The sequence continues at coordinate 94,463 of NW_026972210.1, read as the reverse complement.
TTGAAGCAAAAGTTCTTCGCTTCACTCGCGACCGGCATCAAGTGTGGCTGGAACCAGAAGGTATTCTTTCATTACGGAAGCGGTTGCAGTTGCGTGGCTGCCAGAGGACCTTTACAGGCTACGATACGCACGTCATCTACCCCTCCGGTTTGTCCATGACGCTCCCGGAGGAGTATCAGCAGCGGATTGTTAATAGTATAAAAGGCCTCGAAAAGTGCGAGGTTCTGTGTTATGGTGGGTGTTCCGCCCCTTTAACGGTGATTGGCGTATTTGATGGCAGAGCCTTATTAACTAGGCTATGGCGTGCAATACGACTATGTGGATCCTCGTGAGCTTAAGCACACCTTGGAAACAAAGCGCATTGGTGGTCTCTTCCTCGCCGGGCAGATCAACGGCACGACGGGTTACGAGGAAGCGGCGGCTCAGGGTTTGGTAGCCGGCGTCAATGCTGCCTGCCGCGTGTTGGAGAGGGCCGAGTTTGTAGTAGACCGGTCGGAAGGGTAGCTCTTCCCACTTTTTACTAGGGGCTACTCCGCTCATTGATTTTGCTTGTGTCATCAGTTACATCGGCGTGTTAATTGACGATCTGGTTACTCAGGGGGCCTCCGAGCCGTACAGGATCTTCACAAGGTTGGCATAGAAACTTGAAACTGGCTGTAGTGCATCCCACAATATGCTGACTAGCCGGGCTGAATACCGGCTCTCTCTCCGCTCGGACAATGCCGATCAGCGACTCACGCCAAAAGGAATCGCTATTGGGTGCGTCTCGTCCGCGAGGGCTCGGAAGTTCATGGTTTTCTTTTTTTTGCCGATCCATAAGTATTTTAGTTACTTGTTTAGAGTTTCTCCCGCGACTTTGAGTTGTGCAAGCAGAAGCTCATAAGCACTGTAAAGAACATGAAGGAGTGGAGGAGTCTCGGCTTCAAAGTGACGGAGTGCGCAAGCGGCCCCAGAAAGAGGTCTTTGGTATTTACACACGTTCAGTGCCGTTGATTATTGTTTTAGCGCGTGGGACTTGCTCTCTGCTAACTTCCATTTGACGGCGCTTCTCGAGAAGTTACCGGAACTCGAAATGGAGGGTATTAGTCCAATGCTGCTACGGACTCTTAACGCGGAAGGTTTTTTTCTCGAATAGCTCTCTAGGTTTTTTTTTAATAGAAAAGTAGGTAAGTACGCCCCCTATCTGGAGGATCAGAGGGAGACCATAAAACTTTATAAAAAGGACGAAAATCTACTCATCCCTCCTGAGTTGGACTTCCATAAGTTAGTACCCCTGCCTTTCCATTTTTATAGTATTCTACTTTCTACACTCATCAAAGAGTGCCCAACTTAAAAAGCGAGGCCAGAATAAAACTGACTCAAATAAGGCCCCGGAGCCTCGGTGTGGCTTCGCGAATACCCGGTGTTACGCAGGCAGATCTCGCCTCGCTATTTCGCTACGTTTGCGTGAGCACAACTAATTAGTAAAAGTTAAAAAATTAATAAATCGGATTTTCTTAAGATAGATATTATAGTAAAACAACATAAAGTTTATCAGGAACGGATTTTTTAAAAAAAGGGGAGTGGCTAGTGATTTATTAAAGTACTGTAGCGGTCAGGGTATTCTGATGTTGCCAAGAACTTGCGCTATTGGCCTCATGTCCACGGCAAGCGCCTGTGCACCATACTGCTTTAAGCGGCTGCTCGCAGGGCGGTACCTATCAAGTTGCTCGGTAAACTCATGAGCAAACGTCCAAAGTACATCGGGGTGCTTGTTCGCTAGTAAAGAATAAATTTCCAGGGCACCTTCAAATAACTGGTAGAGCATTGCGTGATGAGACGATTCTACTAGCGGGGGTATGGATACAAGCGTTTACGTCTTTTGGTTGGAGTGGATGGAGATAAGGCAAAGTGAGCATCATGAGAGAGTCGAGGACAGCAAGCGAAAAACGCTGGTAGCCTGCTAGCCAGCCAAGAATAAACTCTAACGCACAGCACCGCAGTTTATACGCGAAGGAGTAGACGGGTTCCGTGACTAAGATGACGTGCAGAGGAGGCAAGTCGGGCGCCTTTGGCGGATTACTTAAGATCGAATGGAGAGAAGGATAAACGTCTTTCTCGATACGGCGGAACACGAAGTCGGCGCTGCATACGTTAAGTTCCTGCAGTATATATAAATGTTAATGCATCATAGTTGCCATTTTGAGGCCAGAGACCTGAATAGTGCGGAGAGTTTGCAGTCGGACAGGAGCGACATCATCTGACAACCTGGAAGGTTAAGCCTCATTGTTAGCCTTTGCAACTTAAAGTCGGAGGGTCTTCCAGAAATGTACCGATTAATAAGACCCGGCCACATCTTGTGAATCAAAGGCATAAGAACCCGGGGACGCTGCCGCAACGCCCGGGCGCCCGCAGCAACAACCTGCAAGACTATTAAAAGTGTTTAAGGCCCAAGTGGCCCGCTGTCTGTTTGTACAGAAACCTTCAAGACGCAATGCAGGCGGATCGTCCGGAAGATAATGCAACACGTGATCTACGATAGATACACCAAGGTGAACAAAGGGGCACGTGCACTCCTTGGCCTCCTCTTCGATGGTGTCTTTTTCGGGATGGATACAGGTCTCAAGCTTTACGAGTATAGATTTAAAGGAATAGAGGTAAAGTTGAAGCTGAGTGCTCAGTAAGCCGAGGTCATTAGTCATCAGTAGTATTATGTCTCGCAAGACATCTGAGAACTGCTCAAGGGTAGCCCTGGAGCTAAATATACAAGGTAAAATCAGTAACAGCGAAGAACGGGTGGGTACCCCCAAGTAAATGAGACAACCAGAACTGCACAACCAGGGACAGGACAACCGGCGTCCTCGGGTAATCTACGAGAAAGCGGAGGTTTCTAGAAACTTTGTCGATCAGGTAATCAAAGTTGTGCTCCAGAAGCTCCTCAATGTTTGGGTACTTCCTCTATTGAGTATAAAAAGGGGTGCTCAAAACTTCACGATACTTGAGAAAAGACCTCTTCTTGGTAGAAAATAAGGCTACACAGTTCTTGAAGGACCGCGTGAGCTGAAGACTTTACTACGAAGTCACTACACATCACGCCATGGATTAGTGTTTATTAGTCGAAATGAAAACCAGAAGGCGAATCCGAGGTGTAAACTTCCACGAGGGGGTACAGCAGGTCATATAAAATAGAGTCGCACTCTGGACCTAAAATTTTCAGGCACGTTCCTGCAGTAGCATAACCAATAGAGTCTGCGCCGATGGCCTGCTGAGTAAAATGGAAGAACCAAAGCACTCCAGAAGAAGACCGCAGAGTGTGGCGTTGTCCCATATATTAATCTCAGGCAGTTGACCATCGTATAGGTCGCTCTCCTCTAGCAGTACACCAAAATGGTCATGTGCGGTACAATAGTATTCTAAGTGAGGCCTTAGGCTACCTTGAGTCACAGGTAACTGAAATTGCCTTGATGAGATAAGCTCATAAATGAACGTCAGACTTAATTCCTTCAGTTTCACAAGATTATTAATAGCTACACAACGCATGTAATGATAAACGTGGCTACTAAAGTGACACGGCAAAAAAAATTACGGGACTGTATATGACATTCTTGTGAGACCAGCGAAAAAGCCCCGCTAAAAATTTGGTTTAGAGCATAAGCGGCCTAAAGAAGAGTTTATAAATATAATACGCCACCAAAAGCAAAAAGCCGAGAAGAAAAAGCAACACCTGCTTCCTGTGGGTCGTGGAGGTACGCAGCACACTAGAAAAGTGGTCAAAGGACGTATAAAGGTCGCAGTGCTGGCCAATCAGACGACACAGCGATTGAACGGCAGATTCGATATTGGCATTACTGAAGCAAATATATTGAACTGATCGGGTAAGCCAACAGAGAAGGGGAAGGGCAACCACCTGAAGTGCAGGAAACGTCTCCGACCTATAGAAATATCGCTGGCAAGGTCAAATATGCCCGTGTTGGGGCTGTCGTCGAGGGCTAGCACCTCCATAAGGGCTACTGAGAGTCTATTCCAAAGCAATGGGTTACTAAGCAGAGTGTTAAGACGGTTCTGCAGGATCTCGCAGTAGCCGCAGAGCTGTTGGTTAGGCAGAGTTTCACTTAGGAAAAGCCCACACCATGGAGAAAGCTACCCGTACCAGCCTGACTAGCGCCAGTTTGTTAACGTCGTTAGACGTCCGCAGTAATCCTGGAAGTGAGGAAAGACACTCGCGGAAATTCAATTCCAGTTTATGAACTATGAGCAAGTTATGAGCGTCTCTAAGAAAAAATACTTATTATAACGAAATTAAAGAGTTAATTATATATAAAAAAAGCGAGAATACAAGTCTTGCACTACAGAAACCAAGCTGTTGATTTCTTCTTTGGCTAAGTTTTTTACATTATCATAGTTGTCGTATATATAAGTGGTTAGAACAGAAAGAATTTGGTCTATTGTTAATAAAAAAATAAGAAAAGAATAAGGGAAAAGAATCTACTAGCTACCGAGTGACTGTTTTAAAAGAGTGTTGCATGATTGTCGGAGAAAAGTTCCGCAGAGCCTACAAAGTGCCAAGCGAACTTTCTGAGAAGGATGAAGCATAACCGAAAGTACTCTTGCTAATATCTTATAAAAAAATTATAATTCATCGAATTGACAAAAACCAGTGGAAAGTAAATACTTTATGCACTTGTTCCACTGTAGTGGTTAGCCATTGCTCACTACGTTCAATAAATAACGGCGCTATAAGTTTATAAAACTGAACTTTTCTTATTTGAATTTAAGAAAAAATTAATTTACAAGTCTCTTGTTGGTGTTTTTTTAAAGCGAGTTTATCGTTAAGGCAAGTTGAAATCTTGATTAAAACATAAACTGTTATAAATATAAAAAAAAAGTAATTTTAATTTAAAACGATTTTTCCCCAAACGGTAATGGAGAGGGCGACTACTTCGGAACCCTGACGCTGGTCAGAGTAGATTGTTTTTCCCAGGATTGATAGAATTCCCGGGAGAAAAGGGGACCAAGCATCACTTACAGGCTCAAGAGATCCTTCCCCAACCTTAAAAATGTAAAATAAGAATTGGAAACAAAAATTAGGTCGTTTCTGAAGTATTTTACTTAGAAAATTACTTCAAATATTAGACTAAGCAACTTAAGTGATTTTAGTTTCAATCCACGATTGAAACATTTAGCATCGCAGAATTCCAGCAATAATGAGATGGTAAACGCAAGAGATGTTCGATATTCTGTGCTCAGTATTAAATCTTGAAATTGGCGCTTTATGAAAAAGTTTTTAGTGCAGCTGAAATAAAAATAAGTTTAAGAGAAAAAAACTTTTACTCTAAGTCAAAGTCATACTTATTTATTAAGCTAAGGTAAGAATCAATAACAAATTCCTTCAAATATTCATTAAGTGAATAATCTTTTGCTTTCTGGGAGAGAAGAAATTTTGGTGCCAGTAAAACGTTAAACAAGGCTGAATATCGGCGAAACACAGATAATTCGTAAAGGTTTATAGAGCTGTGCCCAAATATAATATATATATATATATATATATATATAAAAGAGGTTAATACATAAAAGCTTACTTGAATATTAAACCAAAAATTAATAAAGAGATCTCTTTAACTTTTTCAGGCACATTTAACCTGTACTCAAAGATTGCTTGACAAGGAAATAAAATGTACAATGTAAATTTTTCTAATTCTGGATCATCTTTAACCTAAAATACGAGATTTGGTGTCGTTAATATATACAAGACAATAAGTTCGACCTGTTGTAACTTGTTATAGTAAGAAGAAAAATTATCAACTGTAGGATTTTCAAGCGCGGTAACGGCGAAAGGTTTAAGATCCAGAAAAAATTGTGAACTACTTTTCGAAGGAACAACAGCTGTCAAATCCATTTAATTTATAAAGGATAAATTATTTCTTAATAAACATTTATAAAAAATTTCTTCTACTAAACTGAAGCAAATACTATATTACCCCGAAAAAAAAGTTTGAATTTCCTGATAAATATAGCAGTGTCGCATGGCGGTTATGAGAGTGACTGACTCGATGAAGGGAAATCGTTTAGAGTTAGTGGCAGCAATTTTTTCTATAAAAATTGCAAGAAAAAGTTTCAAGCAAGTATGCCCCCTACATAGATAGGCGAAAGGTACCACAAACTAAAACACTTATATTAGATTTGATGTAATTTATTAATTTTCCATTACGTTGTAGTAAAATATTCTTGTGCACGTCTTAGCTTATGTGTAAGCTCTGTTTTTGCCGGAAAAATTCTATAAATTGCGTTTAACATCAAGGTTAGCAAAGTTGCGAACGTAAATAAAGATTATAACCGAAGTGTAATTACTTAGTTGGTGGATATCTTTTGTTAGTTTAGTTTGTTTAGTTATGAGAGAACGAAAAGGGTTGTACCTAAGGCCTAGGTTGTAAAATAATGTAATTTTTTAAGATTTATATAGAAAACGGAACAAGATTTAGATATCTATAAACTTGAAAAATTTTATTAACAATACGCTTTCTATTTTATAATTTCATTGTACTTTTTCAAAATGGTTATTAAGAATAGTTTATATACAATTTTTTTAAGCTTTTGATTTAGAGTTTAAAACTCACTCAATACCTATTTACAATATTGTAACTATTTGACTTGAAAACTTTAATTTACTGCAAACATTTTAGTTTAATTTTGGTACAAAATGTTTCTAAGTCATTCTGACTTTGTTATATAGTTTATGGTTGTAATTTGTAAACAAATTTTAGGTATTGTAAATAGGTTACCTATTTTTTAAGTACATTGCAGCGCAAGTATGTAAATGGTGCTATTTATGCACGCGCAATGCGCAGATAACAGATATTTATAATTAAAAACGTTAGTAGCGCGTAAGAAAAGTTAATAAATAATTGACAAGTTATGCAACTGAGAGTTTTGTTATTTACTTTTCTTTGAAATTACACCAGTCTCCTTTTGTTTTAAAAAATCTTTCTCTGCAACCCGAGTTCTGCAAGTACTACATCACTGTTGAGTAAATGCAGTAGAAGACCGCTGCAATATCGAGCAATGTTGCAGAGTACTTTGTTATTTACACGCCCCTGGGGTATCTTTGGTAAGTCTCTAACGTTAGCTGAGCAGGTTACGTATTAGAATAGTTTTTTTAAAGTAGAAACATCGTAAGGATTATTTTTTAAGCTGGAAAAATCGAGGAGTTAACTCAGCACGAGCGTCCCACTAGCCAAAATTTCTTTGGCCAGTGACCCCAGATTATTTAAATTAATAAACTTGCGAAGTTAGGATTCCCTATGGAACAAATAAACAATTGGTGGGAAATTGAACATTTTGAAGACTTTACAAGCTTTAATGGCCAGGTAGACTTCCAAATACTAATAATGCGATCAGTGAGAAGTTCTTCTACTTATTTATTTATTTATTGCTCTGGCATATTAAAACCCTTACACTGCTATAACTTAAACTGCGTATTCTATCTTTCCTCATCATAGGAATAAGCATACACAGTGAGCTATAAATATGGTTGCCATGCTTTGCTTTGTTATTGTCAGAATTGACTTGTACCGCGATGAACTTTAAAGTTGTTTGACCCACGGCCTAAAAGGCCTGCTCTTAAAAATTGTTAACCGTGAGGCGGCCCCAGGGGAAAAGAAATTATTTTCGAGCTACCTTCGTTACCGTTTTTTGGCCCTAGCATCTGCTTTGTTACGTTTTTAGAAGTTACTATTTTGTAGACAGGCTTGCAGGATATCAAGTTACTGAGGTAAAGTTGATCAAATTTTTTGTTCAAACTCTATTAGTGTCAGTTTTAACTTAGAGAAACAAGGAATAAGTGTATAATTGAAACAACCCAAGCTCGAAAAGCTGTACTAGCAAGCATCCATGGACTCGTCAACTGTTAACCCCTGTAGTTGTCGCACCTCTTTAGACTTTAGTAGTCGCAGTAGGTCCCTCAGACCCCTTGAGTTTTAAATTTTTTTTCTTTTATATTAAATAAAAAATACCGTAAATTTTTGAACACTGTTTATTGAGATATTAGAATACGGGTCACACTAAACTTTAACTTCTATCTAATTTGAAAATTTAGAAAACAAAATAATTTATAGATTTGTGGGACCCCCTCCGACTACTGTAGGGTTAACGAACACCTAGTGAACTATTTGTCAAACCCCTTTTGGAAAGTAAGGGTCATTTAAGATTGTCCATAATAGGCCAGTTCTACAATAAAAATGGGGTCTAATACTTGCCTTTTCTCCAATTCAACTACATTAAAGTTAAGCTTATGTTCAACTCTTAAATTTTAAGACTAAGTATATGCTCATAACCCCTCTTAAAGTATATTATATTTCCTGAGAATATACAATGTTAAAGGATTAAAGTTAATGTGACTTAACTTGACTTCAGGTCAAACTACTGTGCCATGAACTCAGCTAGAACAAATTCAAGTTTACAACACCTAGTTTAGCAAACTCCTGGTATTCTTTTTATTTATTATTAGAGATTCTTACGCGTGCTCGGCAAACCACGAGCGTAGACCTCTTCGTCTAGATTATATATAATAAAAGGTAGTTTAAATTTGAAAGATTCTTTCTTAGTAGCAGCAACTTGGGCAAAACCTCCATGTTGTGCGATACTAAGTTTGAGCATTACGCACAGTAGTAAATGATTGCCATGATATATGCATCCCGTTGCCACCACAATAATTGGGTAACGCACCCCAAGTCTTACGGCCGGGAAAACTAATGGATCTCCGCGTCTTTAAAAATAAGAGGAAAGGCAGCGTGAAGCTTTTTTTAAAGAACGTCTTGATTTTGGCCGCGTTAATTGTTACATTTTATAGTTTACACCAGGTAACAAATGTTCAAGTAGTCGTCGTAAACGGGTCCTTAACTTAACGCATTAACCAGGGGAATATAATCGCCCTGTCGTCGATATAAAGAGCGATGCGAGTGTATCAGCGCACAAGGGTTAAGATGGGTTGCCGTGTATGTAGTTAGTAAGTGCACATAATTAAGTTAGGGCTAAGTTGTAAATTATGTAAACAACCTGGCCAGTGGCGCGGCTTGGGAAATCTTGTTCTTCTATCACGTGTTTGCGGAGTGACCTACTTCTAGCGTTGAGTAGTGTCCCTGGGCTAGTGAAGATAATACTTATAATATAGTTTTTGTACAGTATAATCTTTATTATACTTCGGTCACTAGAATAGATAGTGTCAGTGCACTAAAACAGCTTGTACGCAAAGCGCAAATAGCAACGGTGAAAGCAGAAGCCCAGCGGCACTCCTGTGGTCAGCGGGCAAGTAGTGATGTAAGGATTAGCTTCTGCAATGCCTAGGAAAGTTTTAAGTACCAATTGTTACTTTTCCCTTTAGAGTTTTTTTTTCCAATTTTTTTTTTTTAAATTTAGCATTTCTGTTCCTAATTTATCACGAAGTTTGATTTAAAAACAAATTTAATTTATGGAATACGCTTTAAAATTATATAGAATAAGAGACTTTTCCTGGTGGTCAATTAGAAAGAGGGTGCATACATATTCTGATGCAGTCGCATTTTTATACAAAAATCTAAAAAAAAGCACAGCACGTGATAGTGCCGCGTGACTCCCCTACATATTAACCACACTTTTAAAATAAAATGTTTCCCGGCGCCCTTTAGCTCATTTGTATTTGGCGATTGATTACACATATCTGCAACCAAAAAAATTGCATAGGGTTTTTTTTTTTACTATTTCTTATAGATTTTACTTACTAAAAGCGGAAAAATAGTTAAAAAATTCCGTCACACCAATATTTTTGCGAAACCCATATTTTTAGTTTGATTTGCGCGAAATTAACCGTTGTTAGGCCAGCGGTAGGCTTATACAGATCATCCCTGCTTTTATGATTGCGAACACTCGTGCCAGAGGCCTCCGTTGGACAAAAACTGACTGGTCGCCTCGAGATGCCTTAATATGCGTTTGAAAAAACGTCATTGCTCCGGTCTTGGCTCCACCTAAAAAAATTTAGAGCTCACGTAGCGTTTGTAAAATCATTGCCAAAAGATGGAAAATGATTCATTTATTTCCGTTCAAGTAGTCAAAACTGTATAAATCAAGATGAAAGAAGAAATTTTTACGAGTCTCGCCACACGAAAACTGTTAATCAATTCCTTCTTTCAGAAGCAAAGGGGAAAAAAGAAAAAAAGGCGTGAGACTCCTTCAAAAACGTAGTGCACAAGATTTTGGGGAACAAAGACCTCTACAAAACCTATGTACGACGCATGTTGGCTGCATAGGAAGCTCAAGGTTGCAAGATGAACTTAAAAGTCCATCTCTTACACTCCCATATCGACTATTTACCCGATACTTAGTATACTGAAGAGCAGGGTGAACGATATTTCATCAGGATGTCTGCACTGCGGATATGCTGACTGACTACTATTGGGTGATCAAGCCAGATACGGAAAACGTAAAGCGAAATCGAGTTTCGGAGAAGCAGCAAAGAGAAGTAGAAAGGTTTCACAGGCAAAAAGAGTGAACACATAATGTTTATGTCATGTAGGAATTGTTTGATAAATTATGAGAACCAATATGTTTAGTTCAACGTAATAAAGTTAATGAATTTTTTCACTGCAGTTTTATTTTTTATTGTAAACGCTTGTTACTTTGCAAAAAACCGTAACTGATAGGAGGGAAGAGCATTTTTGGATTCGGCATTCTAGAGAACATAAGATTTACCAAATACTTTTTAAGCAGCCGAAAAAAAAAGTTATTTTTGCAGAACTGTATAGTTAAAGGGCTTGCGCACAAGTTAATATGCTCTGTTAAATATGATAATATCGATGACAAAAAACTTAAATATATATAATTTTAAATTTTTAACTTATTACAGCATGTATAGGCTCAAATATAGGGACCCGCGCTAAAAATTAGTTTGGTGGAAAATTAATCTATGTTGGGTTGTTTATATTACACTTTGATTAGTAATTTTTCTGTCTACCGTTCTAGTTCATATTTTCATTGTCATAATTTTTTTTTAATGTCTTTCCTATTATTTGCACTTTTTTCCTGTGTCCTTTTAAGCTTTTTTTATTTTTTTTGTTTATATACAATTTATGTTTTCCTGAGTAATTGTATTCTTGTTATCTCCCCTTGCAATATTAATTTAATAAGTGCTTGTCAAAATTGCTATGTTATATATGGAAAAGGGCATACTAAGATAATCCATGGTTGTATATCGGTTTTTTAGAAATGCATAGCTCACAAAAACAATAGAATGTGACAAAAACATAATATATCATAATTTAACGGATTCCTTTGGCTCAGTCATTAGTATTTTCAAGTTACAGATAAGTATAGAGTTGCTATTACACAATTAAATTCCGCTAAGGTGTTGCTAAATTTGTTCAAGATATAGTATTAATAATAGTTAACACAAAGTTCTGTAATAGCTAAGGATTTAATTAAATTGTTCCGGGTAACTCTTTAGAAACGAAACAGGCTCCAAACGGCCCCTCAAGCGAAAACAGCTGAATACAAAAATTTCCGATCTTCACAGCTAATGCCGATCCTATACTTATACACAATACTTTAACTACAAGTATGAGGCCTTCTCGTTTAGTTAAGCAGTTATAAATCACGAGCAAAACTTGTAAATAAATTTAGCTTACATTCTTATTCAACCCTTTTATTCCCCTTCTTATCCCCAGTTCCTAAAGACTGGGTTACAAGTCAATTTACCTGCTTTTAACTGGACGTAAAAACAAGGGAGGAAATAATTAAGATACAAGTAATTAAAGAAGAGCAAAATATTATATGTATGCCTTCGCTATCAGTAGTTACTGATATAGCTGCTGAACACTCACTTTGATGCCTCGGTAGATTTACTTTTAACGACTTACAAGGTGTTTTTGTTTAGCAAACTGTTTTTATTTACGCAAGTTGAGCTAAAGGCGAATAACCTTAAAGTTACTTCCTAAGAATAATCCTTAGTAAATAGTGCAATAATTGGTTATCTTACAGACCTCAATTTACTATAATATTTAGTAAAATAAAAAAATTAAAAGTTTAAAAGCTTATAAAATATTGTCTCAAAGACGTGTTAAAGTAGAGATTTTTAATACACTGTCAGGAAAAAGGTAAAAGTATTTTAGCATAAATAACGAAGTAAGAGAACTTTCTAAAAAAAAAAAATTTATCGGCTTTTCTAAAACAACCTCGAAAGTAAAAGAACTTGTTACTTAGGTTCGCGAGAACATATAATTAAAAAAACCCGGGATCACTAGGGCAGCAAAGTTTCACACTAGAAAATAATATTGTTTTGCAAAGACAAAAAGAATTAGTAGAATAAAATTTTTAAAAGAGAATGCAAAATCTAGACCAAGGTGGATATGTATTTTATAAAAGTAACGTCGAAACACAAGTTGTACTAAAAATTTTAGTTCATATATAAACAATAAGAAAAAGGACGAAAATTTGCACCGATTGTCCTGTATTTTAAGTTATAATTACTATATCACTTGATGTTTGAAAATCCCCACTTACATATAGATAAAATAAATAGAAGAGAACTTTTCCTTTTTATTTTTTATTAACTTTTGTTTTATGCATTAAATTAAGAAAGACATTGACTGAGGGACGAGTGGAGCTGACCTAAAAGTAAGGCTCATGCGGGCCCCTGAGCAAAGTTGCAAAGGTTGTTCTTAACCTTCTACGTACATATTTCCTACGAAGCTTATACAAATCTTCTAAGGATTCCGACGGAGATGCCCTTTAGAGCGTCGAAATCTATTAGTATTAGAACATCTAAGATTAAACATTTGGTTGCTGGTTATAGTAGATTCATTTATAATAATTGTGCATTTAATGAAGATACCTACGGTCTCAAACGTGTTAACCCTAAGAATAAGAATTTTATTATTAATAAATTTAACGAATTTATATATTTAAATTTACCTAAAAACAATAATAATTTAAACGTGTTACCTATAAAATTTTTAAACTCTGGGGGTCGGTTTTTTTTAAACGCCAATTCTATGCTTTTATGTGGGTTTCGAAAATCCCAATCTAACTTTTTTTTAAAGTTTAATAGACTGTATTCCAAATATACTATATTAATTAGCATTTTAAGGAAAAAATATTTTTTAACTTCCCTAATAAAATTTTATACTACTTTTTCATCCTATTCTGGCTCAAATCAAAGTGATATATCACTAAACGAAAATGCGATTACACACTACCTGAACAGTTTAAGTCAACTGCTTAAGGGGTGCACAGATTCTTCTAACAAGGTTTGCTATTCATATATTATAAGCTTTCTTTAAAGCGTTGAGCCAGCCTACTTATATTTTTTAAAAGGGTATCGCCTACTGCGCTGAAGAAAATTTTATGGCAATTAGGAATAATGGAATGGCAATTAACCGAAATTTAGCTGAAATTTTGATTGAGGTGTGTGCACGTTAAACTTAAGTTACTTTTTTAATTCCTATATATATATTTGTTTATTAAAATTTATAATAGTTTTTATTGTTATTTTTACTTATATTATTGTAAAGTTATAAGAAGTTTTAAAACTTCAAGCAATTTGTATTTAGTGTTTTGCTCATGATTATGAGAATTACGAGCCTTGGCGCGTGATTATCTATGTTTTGAAGCATGACAGTTTTGATCTATCCAATCTTATGCTTAAAGTTTGCAAGATCTATGAACAACACGAAGACTTGATTGGTGAGATTCATGCATACTTTTAGTTAATAAATTATAACTTCTAAACTTTTTCATCTAGGTTTAAAAAAATGTATTCTTGTGTTTGAGAGCTTAAGTAAGTTGATATTATTGATTGCATTCATATATACCGCTTTTTCCTTATTATATTCAATTTTCTCTCCTTTTTTTTAATTTTATATAAATTTTTAGATCTTACTTGCAGTCCGAGCATCTACGAAATTTTGCTTAAGTTATATCAAATTAAAGGAATGTTTGAAGAAGTTTTTGCCGTTATGAGGGTGATTTTTTTTTAGTAGATTTTTTCTTTTCTAATAATTTCTAATTATTTGTAGCTTCTAAAAATGAAATACGACACTCTTCCTTCCGTATTTTCTTCCTATCTTATTGGTGCTTGCAGGTCTACTGTGAAATTATGTTTATTAATTTTGCAGTTTACTAATTAAATTTTTTTTTAGAAAAGATGCTGCTTTAGCGGAACTTATGCTTAAAACTTTAGAAGAAGAAGGCTTTGCCCTCGACATCGACGCATATAATGCCTTGCTTACCGTTTATATCAATAACTCGGACTCACCTGGAGCTAATAAAGTTTCCTATTTTATGTTTTTGTCTTTTTGTTGTGAATATAATTTTCTTTTCATTAATTATTATCAGATCGTCAGCTGGATCAAAGAAAAAGACCTTCCTTTAAACACGTGCTTTTATAATAACTTCATTCGCCTTTTTGTTTCCAGGTTTTGCTACGCGCTTTACTGTTTTAATCTTATATGGTAATTTTATTAACAGTTCGGCGTCGATCTATGAAGTGGTGAAGACCATGATGGCAACAAGTTTTGTTTTTCTTAGACTTTGCTTTTATATAATTTTTTTTTTTACTTAATATTCTCTTTTTAGAGATCCTCCCAGACGAAGAAACTTTTTTCGTTTGGGTAAATGCTTGCCACCAAAGCACGGATCTGCCTGGTTTACGCAACGCACTGAATTTAATGAGCAGTTGCAGTTTGTTTTTTTGATTTATTTTATTGTTAAACGTGACATGTGGACGTGCGCCCCATTTTTTCTGTAGATTTTTCCTGTAGCGATCGGATTGCTTGGTTGGCGGTAGAAACGTTGGCTACATCCGACAGCGGATTGGACGAAGTTGTACAGTTTCTTAAGAATCTCAAGGATCAAAGAAACGGCGTTCGCCTCTTTCTGCTTTTTCGTGTTCTTCTCTCCCTGATGTTGGCCTACTTTTATTATGCTTAGGCTCTCGGTTGTGATCTTTTGGAGCGTGTCGCCATGAAATATTCGTTAAGCGACTTTACGGAATTTCCGGAAACTATGAATCTTTACACCAAGTTTGTTTCCTATGGATTGGTTGGTCATAATACAGTTTATCACATGTTCATCGAAAATTTCGTGGATCAGGAGGTCGTTATTCCCTATCTGTTGCAGGTTACGAAAAGTACTGGATGCTGTTGAGTTGAAATCTCCTATTTTTTCTATTAGGAACTTTTAGAAAGAAATCTACTTTTTCCCCAACACTGTCAGCTAATCATTGACCACTACCTGCGCGTGAACCCGAACTCCCGCGCGCTTGCTTGGCTTTTAGAACTAGAGTTGGTCGTGCATTTTATGAGCATCCGACCCGGTTTCAACCTTTTTCTTCGGCTTCAGCTCAGGTACTCTACCTTCCTGCCTCTCGTGACCAGCCGTTCACGCATCTCTATAGCCGTGAAAACACTGAAGAAGTGCACGCGGTTCTGAGTAAAATGGTGCTTTTACGCCTTCTGTTGGCCCCTGAAACTCTTAGTTGGGTCGTAAAGTACTACTTCGGCACTGAGAAGGAGCGTCTGAAGGACTGGCTGTTTATAGTGAAGGTCGACTATATGTTCTTAAACGTCTGTCATTGGCTGCATGAATTTGTTTATTGGGGGTGGGGACGGAAGCAGTTGGGCGAAGTGTCCAATAATGCTGTATTTGAGCAACTATTGGACGAAATGTTTAAACCCGATCATTGCATGACTTTGTCGCTGTTCTGCAGCTTCGTTCAGGCTTTGAGTATATTTTTTATTATCTCGATAATTTTTTTCTTTTTTTCACGTGCTAAGTTTTCGCGTAGAGAATGCTCGTTATATAAGACTTGCGGTTCAAAAACTGTTTTATTTTGTGCTCGTTTCGCCACGCCCGCAATACTATTTAACTCTGGAAGATGTTCTTCTCTGCTATCCCGACGTACTTTTTTATGATATACTCACCTGTAAGTAATAGCTCGTGCGCCCAACAGAGGGTACACGAGATGAGACCTTCGGTATTTTCACGAGTGATTGACTATCTCATTGGTGAGCCGCCTTTACTAATTCTATTGCTTTGATTATCGTGGCTCTTCCCACGCTAGACAGCGGCACCCCCGAGAACACGGCCTGGGTCATTAAACTTCTTGAGAAGCACAAATTACCACAGTTACCATATATGTGTTTTGCATTGTTTTTTCTGCTTTCTATATGTTCCTGCTTTTTTACCTTTTCATGTGCTTTACGGGGCCTTACAGTTTTGGGTATAAATGGGAAACTTTCGCTCTTGAACAGGCCAAAACAGGCGCATTTAAAAGCGTTTTTCGACTATTTCAGCGCCCCCGATGTGTCAGTTTGTTAATTCATTTACTAGAGAATTTTTTTCTTGACAGTGACTTGGCTATAGTTTTCTTATGAACACGTAAAGGAACTCGCCAGACTGGCAAACCAGCAATTAAACCACGTGCTTTATAATAATTTAGCTCGCATGTTGTCCATAAACAGGGGTGGGAGCGACCTCTACGACCAATCAGGTCTCTCATAAGCGGATGCAGACCTTACAGAGACGAACATTTTTTCTGCAGGCTACCTTTCCAGTATACTGATATCGAGAAAGTATGAAGCCTGCTTGGAAGTCGCGCTGCGTAATTGCGAAAAAGCAGGCGATTTATACACGCCCCTTATACTGTTTAAGTTGGTGGCGGTAATTACTATTACGATTATAATTACTCCACCTTCTTACTAACGCCCTGCAGGGAGAGCCCGGCTTGCGGCTACCGCATATAATGTACCGCAATATTCTGGGGTTGCTGCTTAAGGTGAAACGCCTCCCCAAGTATGCTAGCCACTCTCTCGTTTACGACGTTGTCATGTGTTGACCCGCTTGGAGGAATTATCCCTAAGGACCCTTTTTAAATCAACGCAGCTCATTGGTGCCACACTGCAAGGACCGCTCTGTCCAAGCGCTGCCACATCCTGTCAACTTTGGAGACTCTGCCGCGTGGAAGGCACCGACGGCATTCTAATGGACTTTGTTAAGGCAATCTAGCACCGTTTTCCTCCCTTTATTATTATTCTCAAGTCGGCCATGTTTTCTAGACGCTGTGCTCCGGTTGGGAGCTTTGGAGACCCGCTCTTTTGCATGGTTTCTTTATATACTGGTCATGCCTTGGCGTTACTGACATAATTATGGCATTCAGAGATTTGCATATCGCTGCTCAACCGCGAAGAAGCGGACAGTTTTTTAGTGCTGCAATATTATTTGCGGAAGATTGATTCGCATACTTATGATGATTTTTTTTTTATGCGGATGCTGCACGGTTTCTTTGTTATGATTTGTTAACCTTCAAGTCGGTCATAATATTCTGCGTAGAAGCTAATTGCGAACTTTCCAATGAATTACTCAAATGGCTTCTTCGTAGTGGAGTACAACTAGCAATATATTTGTTTAGTAAATAAAATAGTGAAAAGTCCCTTTTAAGGTCTCCGTTCTGCTAACCGCGTTTCAGGAAGTCTGGCAGGTGTATATGGCTGAGCTACATCGGTCGTCGGAGGGTTGGCTCCTTGGTGACAGGCAACTCTATCCCTCTTCTAACTCTTCCCTTTTTATTTGCTGCAGCCTCTATCATGCGCGAGTACAACCCCCCCTCTAGAGGCACGTGGTTTCTTCCACCCTCTTACCACGTGCATTTTGAATTCTGTTCCTCTCTTCTTCAGGCGTTTTAACCATTGAGACGCTTCACCGTGCACACGACACTCAGCATGCCTTTTGGCGTTTTTCCTTCACTCCAGAAAGATTCTACTGCTTTTTTCCTTCAGAGGACTTGCCCCTACGTGTCAAGCGCACCGAGGCTCAACCGCTCTCCTCTAACATGCCCGCCCCCTCCACCCTAACCTTCTGCCACTTTGAATATTTCCGCGAGAATCTTCAGACGTTGGAGCTCGTTTTACGGCAGAAAATTCCAGCGCCCCACCCCACCAATCAGCATATATTTAATTTCTTTTCTGAACAAGTCAGCAAATGGAGCAAACTTGTCCTCGTAGATTTGACAAAGCAGCGGTATTCGATTTCTCCGCAAGACTCAGCCGTTCTGGTCGATCTATTTCGCTCCGCTTCACTTTTAGCAGGCACCAT
Source organism: Zophobas morio (assembly GCF_036711695.1). Lineage (NCBI taxonomy): Eukaryota > Metazoa > Arthropoda > Insecta > Coleoptera > Tenebrionidae > Zophobas > Zophobas morio. The sequence continues at coordinate 76,370 of NW_026972210.1, read as the reverse complement.
TCATTATTTATAGTACAAACTTCCTGGCCACCTTAGCACTATTTATTTTTTTTCTCGGTACAGAGGCCAATGAACATCTTTTATTCCTCTTGAAAGTCTGTAGTTTTAGTGACAACTTCCTGCTCGGCCTCGAGCTTTTGGGCACCACTACACTTTCCAAAACTCGTTTGTGCAATAAATAGCCTTTGTTTTTTTCTTTACTTATGCCACAATTATAGAACAAGAAGAATGTTTAAGAGAAGTGCTTACTTTCAACTGGAAAAACTTAACTTCTGAGCACGTGAACGCATTGCTTAATATAAGCGCGAACTTCGAGGTAGCGCTTGAGTTAATATTATTCAACTTATTGGCTTATGATTATATTAAACCAATTAGAATGTCCCGAATGAACAATTAACAAAGTTAGCTGCCGTATATATCGAACATTTGGTGTCACAGGGGCAATTGCCCTTGCCCGATAGCCTTTCCGCCCTTGTGCATTTAGTCCATATAATAAGCGAGCGCTTTGGTTTTATTATTAATATTAATATTATTACTACTAGTACTATTATTATTATTTTAGCTGCCCTTGTCCCTCCAACACACTTTTTTCAACTCCTTGTGCTTGTCTTAGAGTGGGGCACTCCGGCGCAGCGACAACTTATGATCAAAATAACTCTTCTCTACTACCATCTTCCCGTGGAAGTAACTTTTAATATGTTTAATATATTTTTATAATATCCCAATGTCTTATTTTTCAAGGCAGTTTTGCTCAATATGCTTCCTGATTTTCTCACGTCTAATCGGCTTCTTATGATATACCAAAAGAACCAAGTAGATCTTTTTTTATTTATAAAATATTTTTTGTTGCTATCGCAAAACAGCTCGTTTGGGACACGGCACTTGTTAACCGGTTGCTTTACTGCGACTATCTCCATTCTCCCATATCGAAGGCTATAGAAACTTTCTCTTGGTTTAGCACGCATGGTAACTATTATATTTATTATCTATTCTTTTTAATATAATAAATTTTACTCCTTTTTTTAGAGCTAAAACCAGACAGCACTTCATATTCTTTTCTTCTGCTTTGCTATGGAAAAGCACACCTCTTCTCAGACGCTCTCTACCTTTTAAAAGAGATGCGTACGCGTGGCTTCTGCCCTAATGAGGCTTCCGCTCAGGTCACTTTTTCGTGGCCTACCCACTTACGGAAGAAGTAACTCTTTACCGGTTTAGCTTTTATTCCGCAAGCTGCTGGCCCAGCGGCCCCCATTGGACACGTCTCCGCCTTCCAACAGTTTCCTTAAGGAACTCAATAAATGGCACCTATGGCAGCAGCGTGTCCATGTGTTCGTCCAGACTCTTTTGCTTTTCCCGCTGGCGTCCCTTTCCGTTATAATGGCCTCATATTTTGATTGTACTCTCAATAGGTTTGTATATATGCGCTGAAAAAAGGTATGTTTATTCGCTGATCGCTTTCTAAGTGGTCCTAAAGATTCGGATATAATACGCCTTTCATTGGCCCTAAAAAGTTATTCACAGCACACTAAAACCAATGAGACGGCTTTAAAATACTGCTACTATACTTTGTTGTATAGCTTGCTTAGGTAAGCACTTATGGATGTTCCAAAAAAAAATTACTTGTGCAAGTGGTGTCGCTCTGATTATTTTAGACTTGAATTCAAAAAAACTTCAATACAAACTATTTTACGAGAATATTTACTGCTGGACTCGCGGCCGCCGCTAGAACTGCTGCTGTTCTACTTCAATAGTTCTTTTCATCTCGGCGATGCCTCGACTTTAGGATTGGTATACTTGAGCTTGAGAAAGAATTATAAAGAAGAGGCTACTCTTTTGCAAGAAATTTTTTTAGAAAGGATGAAACAATTTAAAAGGTAAGTAGTATCCCTGTATGTAAAAAGTTTGCCGCTTAGCGGTATCAAATTTTAATAAATTTTGTGTAGTAGTTTTCGAGTACATTACCAAAATCTTTTTTTTTAAAGAAAAAAAAAACTCCAATGGTTTATGATTGCCTATCTTTTTAAAGAGAGTTTATATAATTCTTTTTTTTCATTTGGCCTTCACGTGAGAATTAGATTTAAGTGTATAGTATGCTCCTTTTTTAATTATTACATATAAAATAGTTGCAGGATAAAAGTGGCGTAAAGTTTTCTACTGTAAAAATTAGATAGCGACTAATCTCAAAAAAAAGATCAATCAACTTAGGAGTACAACGCTTTATAACTTGAAAAATTTGCAGAGAGTTACACTAAGCAAAAGTATCAGGCTTACATAATAATAGAGATTCCGATAGTTTTTTGTTCGGTTATATAGAAGTAACCTAAGTACACAGTGTTTACGAATATAAAAAAAGGGGTAATTAAAAATTTTAAGTCGGACAAATGAATTTTTTTCCGGTTTTCTCACTTATACCTTTAACACCTCTTTCCCCTCCCAAGAAAAAGTATAACCGTTCTGCTGAAAAAGTTTTCTAAAAGTAGCTAAAAACTTCGCTTCGATTTTGGTTATAGCCCGTGTGAGGCTTTACGCCCAAATAGTACTATTTATTCATATCATTTTATTGTTATTAATTTTTTTATATAAATTTAAATTGCAGTAAAGAATAGTGGAGTACAGAAGTAAATAATTTTGTGCCCAAATAAAGCAGTTAATAAGTAAGAGTAAGCGTTGGTGGATACAAAGACTTACAAGTAAAAAGTTCAATAAAAAAATTTTGAATTAATAAAAAAAGTAGAAGTAGTATAATGCTATTTAAAGCGTAATTACAGAATAAAATTTTATAGATTCATATGGGACGCCGGATTTAAAAAAAAAAAGTTTGTTTTTGGGTATTACTTAGTGTACACTTCAAATTAATAACGGAAAATTGGGGTAGAGCAGAAATAAGTATTCCACATTTTTATTTACATAAAAAGGTAAAAGTGATGTCTTACTTTACTATATTCTCGCCAAAAGTATATGCTAAGTAAATCAACTGTTATTATTTTTTTGTGGTTTCTGCCTTTAAATATTTTAATATAAAAGCACAATAATTACTTAAAGAAAAGTGCTAAAAAAAATTTATTAACTTATGTTACAGACCAGTAAGGCCTGCTTGATTTGACAGAAGGAAGGCCTTTATTTGCTCCTTCTTGTAGTTTTCGACTCAAGCCTCTTTAAGTTATTGTAATAAAAGTACTGTTCGGTAAAAAATAAAGTAAAATTAAGTAGATTAAACAAGGATAGAGTAAAAGTTCCACAAGTGAATGAACATATATCGGGATATGTACTCTTACCGGTAGATAGAAAGCTCGAGAAACGCCTACTAATATTGTGGCGAGGCCAACATGGGTGCTACTGCGGCACTCCGTAAAAGCCTTTGACCACGACACCGATTAACAGAATGAAAGAATGAAACAAATAATTAGGGTTAACTTAATTTTTGGTTTGTGTCGGTGGATTCTTAATTACATATTATTTCAAAATTTTGGTAACTTTTAGTCTATTACCGATACCCATTTTAAATTTAAACTTTTAGCCTGAGAGCGTTGTCACTACAAATATCACCTGTAATGACAAGTCAGTTACTCAGCGATAGTAAGAGATGCAAAAATAAGGTCGTAATCGACATTGCGGTAACTGTTAGATACTCTTTCGACGAATCTCCCCGCCATAGTAAAAAACAAAGGGCTTAAATTTCGTTTTGTATAGGTTTTAGTTACTAAGAAGTGTTTCCACATGATGCAGAGATAGTTTAGTATAAAAAACATGAGGTTAAGAGGTAATGCAACACAAAAGAACAAGCAAATGGTAAACGCTGCGCTCCCTAATCACTCCATTTAACTTGGCGAAGGATTACCAGGACTTTCTTTATACTAGTGGCGGGGGCGTCGCTCTCCCGGTTAAATGAGGCACCCAACTTTATGATAGCACTGACGGCCCTGTAGGGCGTTAAAGCAGTTGGTGCTACCCTCCACTTGGCCTAACAAGAAGCAATGACTGTGACTGTAATTTATAAGCCTCCCGGCATACCTCTCACCCTGTTTGCTAAGGACGCTTTTTAATCCATGCCTCTTCAGCCAATTTGTGCGGTTATTTTAATTGCAAGCTCGCAAATAAAACGGCTCCTTTTGAGACCTACGTGAAGAATGCGGTATAAAACTCTCACAGGACCACAGCTTTAGAGACAAGGCGAGGGAATCGAGCACAATGGTTTAGCCAGATATTACCGCCTTAAAAAGGTACATCAATTTCAACGGCTATTAAGGTAATGGAGGAACTGTCATCGGATCACTTGATTATCCTGCTCAAATTGGGTGGAAAAAAAGGCATCAAAACCATTAGCTCGGTCTTAGACGATAGAAGCAAATTTCTCAAAATGCTTAAGATACTCTCGCCTTTTCGACTACTGAAAACTCTCGCTTTACCGAACAACGCTGTTGCCGTACTTTGTGCTTGCGAGAGAGAAGCTCACTTCAACGCAACGACGACACGTGGAGTTATGTAGCTAGAGCGGTCTACGCTACCAAGACGAAAGGCGCCCAGTTCCAGCGGTATCACTAAGTCGATGTTAGAATAAATACTGAAGGCTCTCAAGGTTCAAACTTGTTACCTCGTGAATTGATGTCCTTCGACATTAGCTCTTGCCATGAAAGTGGCGGAAGTCATGACGTTACCTAAGACGCATTGCAACTGGCAACTGATCCTCGTAAATACCGACCATTTCCTTTTTGTCGGCAATAGGCTAGGTGACTGAAGAAAATAATGTAATAAGAGTTTCAGTTTGGACACTCAACGGCCCAACAACTGCGCCTGACAAAGTGGGCGACCCGACCCTTAAGTTTTATATAAGCCATTAGCGCTAGCAAACCCGCTAGACCTTTAAGATGTGCTCATGCCGGACCTAAACAGCTTGGTCCGTGTGAAACACCGCACTGTCGCCACCTCGCCTCCTTGCAGCAGGGGACCCGAAAGACCCTATTAGCGCTACTACTATTTGCGCTCTATAGAGCCGTACCTCTGCCAATTAAACCTCATACGCAAGTCGCCTTTTACGGCGGCTATATAATATATTTGTTGTCAACCACCTGACCTACTACGGCCCTTCTAGGAGAGGAGCTCATAATCTGGGAGGTCTGGCTAGCAGTGGTGTGGGCGGTGATTAAGGCGGCCTCGGGTCTTGCGCCTAAGGCTGCCTCTCCTTGTGGTGGCTTTTAGAGGTTTCTACCACACTAGACAGAACGGCGAGAGTCAGGCCCCAATATATCACGTTTTTTTAGTCCTTCGGGACAGTCAAGAAAGCTGTTATAAAGAGGCTATACACTGGTGGGCACCCGTAGCCCATTTCCTGCATAAGAGGGGAATTCAGATTAACGGCTTAAGGTCTCTTACGAGAAATGACCGCAGTATGCTAGTGCCTTAAAAAAAATCCGTACTCAAATATTTTGTAGGACCTCGCTGGGATCTAGTAGATTTTGTTCTACTTTCCAATAGTTTCTAGGCTATATTTAGCGTTTGCCTTAGATCCAAGGCATTTTAAAACATACAAAACCCCCCACTAGAGCTGCCTGGAAAACAGCTTAGAAACTTTTTAATGTTATATTTTCTGAAGCTTCATCGATTAAATAAGTTTTTAAACATTATTTTGACTTAAGAAAGATTACTTCTTTTCTTCCTGGCTTGCCATATTATTTCTTTGTAAATTTTTATTAACTTAGCAAAAAGGCTGATAAAGAAAAGATTCGCGTTCAAAAAGTTTTCAAGTATACATTTTTTGAACCTTGAGGTCAACTAACTTTTATGGTTTCACAAACTATAGTTTTCCTTTTTTCAATCGTTTACACTCTTGGAATAATTACAACTTAAGTATTGCTATACTCTTTTTTTTACACAATAGAAATTTTATCAATTTAGCTTTTTAAATATTGTCTTAGTTAAGTTGTATGTATATATTTATTAAAAAATACTTACTACTTAGATCTTAGCTAGTTGTTCGAATAATCTTATAACTGTACACTATTAGTATTAATATTTGTAAGTCATAAACAAATTTCTACAGTTGTCTTTAACTCTTTATACTTTATTAAAAACTATTTTATACTCGTCCATAACACCAACGTAACTATCCTCCACATCGAACAATTTATTGTTTTTTAGCTTCATATACTAGTAAAATTATATAAGGTAAATTATAAAAAAATAGTTACATTGCACGTACACCACGGAAAGGTTTATTTTTTCGGTCGCCACGATGCAAGCATCTGAGGAAGAAGATGACATCATAGAAACAGACTTATTTTATGATATAAAAAATAGACTGCGAAAGCGGGTAACGACTAATAGCCTCGATCTCAAAGAAGCAAAATTTTCTTATATTTTGAATCAAAGGTTTTTTAGCGTAAACCTTATTGTCTTTGTGGATTAAAAAATTTATTATTTGTTTTTTATTAAAGCCAGAATACTCTTTCAGCCGCATTGGCAACCGCTTCTGTCATCAAAAGGAAGTACGAAAAAGATTATCATAACATAAATAAAAGCATAGAGTTGTGCAACAAAAGCAAGGAGATGCGAGTAAGCCATATAATGCTTGTGAAAGAGCTTCAATCAAAAAATATTGGAAACCTTAGATTTTTTTTGATAATGGAGGTATTGACGCGCATCCTTTAAATCTTTCCGATTCAGAAGAGGAAAGCAGTGATGGCGAGACACCCCCAGAATTCTCCATCTTTGTATTATTATTTTTTTAGAGTTATTTACCTACTAATACCTCTCCTTCGCTATGTTCAAGTCCTTGGCCCACTTTTGCACTATTTTCAATTGCAAAGAAACCAATCTTTCTCAGCAGCGACCAAAAATTGAAAAGTTATTTTCGAGGGATCTATTTTCTGGTAAAACGATTAATTCTTTGCCTTTTAGGTCCGTCTTTAGATCAATTATTTTTTTAAATTTTTTATTACTACTTATATAGAAAATTCTTCTGTGATTGCTTTACTTGAATCTGGCACCATTTTGCATCTTATTAGAGAGCAAGAAGACCTTGCCTGCGACTTTTGGCAGTGGCTTCTTTCGTGGGGTTTTTATATTATTTTAGAACATTGAAATTTGCTTATATCCTCTACCTCTTAAAAAAGCCTGTTGGCATTGCACGCCAGAAACTTTTATTCTCTTTGAATCTACTTTGAAAAATCTTTCTAAAAAGGTTTTTTAATTTAGTTTTTTTCTCTACTCACAGCTTCTTTCAAAGAAATTTTATAAAGGCTAAACCAAATTCTTCTGTCGCTCTGTCAACCGAGAAATTAAAAGATCTTTTATTTAAATTGGGGCTCGATTGGGGTCCTGGCAATACTTATATCTGTACCACCATCATAACTACTTCTTACCTTAGACGGTAACGCCCCATCTCTGGCAGACACCAAAGTTTCTCCCAAACGTACTAATTCGAAGTAAACCTCTCTAATTTATTTTATTCTTCTCGACTTTTTTGGCTGCAGCGATATATACTGAGCACAACCCGTTTGTAAGATCTCTCAAGTATTTTTTAAAACTACACTCGCTGGTGCCTGGAGACTGGTACGATCGTTTCCTTTATCCTTCCAACTTATTGGTGCATTAAAAGTCAGGCTCTGCACGGAGTACGTGGCAGCAGCGCTGCCCCGGCTATTATGGGCCAGCCTTGACTACCGCCTTCCGTGCCTAAAGGTCGAATTCCAGGACTGTGTTATGGCGCTGGTTTCCCATATAGAAAGTGCCACGTGGGTGCAGGTAGCTCTCGGTTCGACGACATACCCAAAAATTTTGTAAACCCGCTTCTACATAGATTTGTTCAGTCTTAAAAAAAAAAATCGCGTACGTCGGGAATTGGCTTTACCTTACCGACTTCCTATCGCCCGTCAGCCGTCTAGCAAGGTTTCGTGGCCTTTTAAATATTATTCTATAAATATTTATATAAACTTTTTATTGTCAATTCCTTTTTCATTGTTTTATTAAAAAATTATTATCTACTTGTACTATTTATAAATATTTATTATTTTTTTATTTCGAATTTTTTATTAACTTCACTATTTCTTATTTTATTATTATATTATTTTGTTATTTTAAGATTTATTATAACATTATTTATTACTTTTTTTTAATTATTTTATAACTTTAATTATCTATTTATTATTATTTACTTTTAACTTTATTGAGCTTATTAATAAAACCGACGCAGGAGTAACCGAGCAGTTATGAGTCTTTACTATTTTACTGCATCGAAAGCTCTCGAAGTTTCGGTAAAGGCCGCTGCTATATGGACTACGCTTCTCCTTTTTTTTTTATGTGACTATTATCTCTAAAAGAACAACTACAAGAATCTCACAGGCATGGATGTCGAAAAACTTTTGCAGAGTCTCAACGCAGAAACAACCACTTCGTACACGGAGCTCTACTGCAAAAGTACTCTTGAACCCGTAAAGTTCTAAAAAGAGTGAACGTGTACTTTTCTGCTCCCCTTCGATACCAGTTTTTCTTGTGACGAGGGTAATACTTCCGGAAAATTTCTGCCCCCGCGAGCTGACCGCCATCTCCGGCCAGCTGCAAAGAGTGCATGGGCAGATCAAGGACAAACGAGCGTGCCCGGAGAGATACATGGTACGGGCACCACAGCTTATTTCCTGTAAGACATCTCCAAATCAGAATTCCTTCCAGACAAAAGACTTGATTCTGCGCTACGTCCAATACTTGACGCACAGTATCAGTAGTATAAGAGCGGGCGAGAGTCATCTGGAGCGTGTATTAAATGAATGGGCTTCTTAGAAAATCCTCAATTAAGAGATAATGCCGTTTTTTATTATAACTCACCCGTAATTATCGAAATAAAATTTTCAACTAAACCCCAAATCTTAAGTATTATTATTATTGCTAATACTACTGGCATCCATTTCAAAGTCGTAAGGCTCCTCATTAACATATCGTTTAAGCAACATCTGCGGTAATAATAATAGAATTTATAAAAACCTTCAAGGATAACTCAACGTAACTTACTTTTTTCTGATGCTCAACCAAATATTTTTCGATTTCGTCTTGAGAAGGGACAGACACAAACCCGACAAACTCGTTGTGCTCCGAAAGACGGTTTTCTTCATCAACTCTAATAAATAGAAAAATGAGAGCTTGCTTCATTCCTCTCAAAAATAAAATCTTACGGGATCATTTCGCTCCTCACAAGCGGCTCGGTGTCGCTGTGTAGGCCACTTGCTTCACTGTCTTCACCAATAAAGCCGTGTGAAATTTCTTCCTCCCATTCCTTAACTGCTCGCTGGATCGCTGAGCGATGATAAATCGCGTTATCTTAAAAAAACCCTGCAAACACTTATACCTTCCTCTTCTGCTTTTTTCTCCAACTCAAGTATCACGCCGTCTTCCTCGTCTCTGTAGCCATAATAATCCGCGTTCACGAGCTTCATCATTTGTGCTCGTGTTCGTCTATAAACTTTCGGTTGCTCAGGCTCAAATAGCTCTCTGACGCCAGGCAAATCTCTGGCCGCCCCAAAATATCTGTAAATCGTACATCAATGGTACAATATATAAAAAATTACATTCACTAGAAAAATTTATACTTTTAACAAAGAAACAAACCTGTAACCCTTTTGTCCAGCTACTTCTTTTCCTTCTCGATCAAGTACTTTACTTCCTATTTTCTATAGAATATAAATAAAATCTATAAAAACTTTACAACAGAACCAACTATAGAATAAGGCTTACAAAGTAATCAGGTCCGCCTAGTTCTCTTATCCTATATTCCCAGTGTCTTTTTTCCCGGATAAGTTTATTAATCTCATCATTTAAGTCCCTAATTTTAAATTCACCCAGCGATGCTTTAGCAAATTGTAATTATTTAAAAATAATATAGCTAGCGATAAAAAAAAGGGTAAGGACTACCATTTTGTATATGAGAAATTTTTTTAGTTATTTCTTTAACTAACTCGTTCCTCCATCTTTCACATTCGTTGAGATCATTAATATCATTAGCTGAACAAGGCCTTTTAGTAGGTAAAGAACCCCTAAATTCGGCTTCACGGGCTGCACGCCAACGCGACAGCATTGACCTAAAGAAATGCAAATAAAAAAAAAAATCTTTAATTGAATAAAACAGAAGTTATTCAATCTATCTTACATGGCCTTTTCCTGATTTCTAGCCATTTTTCATATAAATAGTTTTCAAATTATACAAAGAAAGTAACAAAAACTAGAGTAAAGAAATATTGCAGGGTAGAGGAAGTTACTATTAGGGCAAGGCCCATGTGAACTCGGTGGTCCATTCTTGTCTACGGAATATCGTGAGACTTCTTGTTTGAACCATCATGGCTATGGCTGCTGATATTGAAGTATAACGTGATAATAATTGCGTTAGAGTACAAATGCTGTTTAATAAAATATTATTAATTGTTTTTAATAATGTTCCTAGAACGAATTCTTTATATAGAGGCTTAAAGGTCTGGCTTATGCCCCCCATTTTCAAGGGAGTTAGGAAACGCTTTCCAATTTCACCTCCAGAACCAGAATATCTTGCTGCACTTAATGAAAAGGAATTATATATATATATCTACAATTTTATTATAACTTATTAAGTATATAAATAACTTATTCTCGTAATGTTTATTTCTGATTGTCCTCTTAATCTCTATTTAATTGATATTTATTCTTTAAAATTTAGATGAAGGAGGTTAGAAACAGGCTTATAGAACAAAAAAATGTTTTTCCTGTTCCTCCAGAGGCCACTGACCCTGAAATGAAAAGGCATTTACGTGCAGCTCTACATGGACATGTTAAGTCACTTGAAGACTACAACGAAATATTTAAAACATATCGTTACAAAGAACCCAAAGCTGTACTTTGGTTATTTGAATTTATTACAAAGATCGGAAACTATAATAGCTTGTCCACGTTGACGTATTGCTTATCTTTAGACGCTTGCGGTACAGATCTTGACAAGGCGGAAGTTGTTTTTAATTATGCTAAAAACGATCGTACTAATGCTAACATGGATATAGTTAAGTTGTACAGCCTTATAATTAAAAAATATAACCAAGTTGGCGACCTGGATAAGAGTTGGAGTTTATTTTTAGAAACAATGAATTATGCAGAACTCAATACTGGTTTCGTTGTCAGCTCCTTTTATGAACTACTTTCGCTTGCTTTTGATACGGTTAAGGGAGAACTGGGTCGTTTAGAAAAGTGTTTGGAGTTTTTGTCGTCCGAGACAAATACGATTAGACTTCAAGCAGGTAGGCTCGGCGAAGAACTTTTATCAAAATCCCAAGAAAGCGGTTGTTCTCGAGATGCAAACTATGAAGAGAAAGCTAGGTTATTGTACATTCCTTATTCAGCGGCAATTAAAACTTTGGGTAAGATGGGTAGACTGAAACAAGCCGAAACTTTATTTTCATTGCTTGAAGAACTAAAAGTTCAAAGGCCTATTCAGGTTCATAATGCCCTCTTATCGGCTTTTGTGGATCACTGCTTACTTGAGGATAGTAATCCAAAATTTTCAAAGAAGGCTGTTGTTAACTTATTTGAGGCAATGAGAGATACGCTTGAAGTTGATATCGAAACTTATAGCATTATATTTAAAGTTTGCGACGTTAAACAGATTATGGATTATTGTTTTGACGTTTCTAAAAACCAGAAACTTATTAAAAATACTAGTTTTTATCAAGAGGCTATTACTTCTTTGATAAGAAATGAGAGTTGGGACGACGCAGTTAACCTTTTTAATGAGTACAAAAATTATAGAGATACTAATGAGCTCTCCTCCGAGCTCCCCGATGAACGTTTTAACAAAGTTTTAACTACTTTTAATAAGTTATGGGCCGATCACGTTTCTAAGTATGGCCAGCATGAAAAAGAGAAGCCACTGACCCGTGGTCAAAAGAAGTACATTGGAAATCTTATTCGACACAAGTTAAAAGAAGCCAAAAAGCCAAAACCTTCTAGATATAAGAAGGAACTTCCTGATTATTTTGATCGACCTAGGTTTTAATAAATTAAAAATTTAGCCTTTTTGTTAAGTTGATTTTTTATGCTTCTTATCCTTAGCTTATGCTAATTTATATACTGAAACCTTTACCGCTGGTTAGGTTTCATACGTTATATTCGAAGTTAAGTTCCCTTTAAGTGTCTAATATAATTTCTCTTATTACCTTTATAAATAAAGTTACAGGGGGGTCTATAAAAATTTTTAAAAGACGCAATGTGGGCCTGCAATTTACTTTATACCGAGGTTTTTCCGTTTTAGTAAATCTTACGAGGCTAAAGAAGAAAATAACACGTGGATGGCTTAACTTCTCCAGTGCGGCACACTTCCTTAAGACACAAAATAAACTCCAATCGTATATGGAAAAAGAGTTAAAATTTCCACTATTTCTTCTTTTAAATAACAAATGTCTATTTCTTTCGTTTAAGGGTAAAGATTAGGTAATAGAAGCGTAATATTAATTTTTTGAAGTTGCGGACTCAAATTAAAAAATTTAAAAAATATTTGCGGGTGAGTTCAAGGGAATTTCATGGGTATAATATATATATTTAGGCTGGTGTTCTTTAAAAAGACTTTACACACATTTATTATTTTAAAATAATTATAAGTAACGATGTTATTTAAATCCGTTGGCTCAAGAATTATGGTTCTTCATAAAGCTATAAAAGATGAAAATAACCTGCGCAGAGCAATACTTTTCGGTTACAAACTGTTAGAAAGTGGTATACTACCATTTTTACTTTACTATTTAAGATGCGTAAGTGAAAAAATAATTTATTGAACCAAGATTACTTTTAATAAGTTTACTTATTCAAATCCATTTTAGGGCAAAGTTTTCATTTTAAAAGTTACAATTTACATACTGTTTATACTTCATACGTATTGTATATAACACGAGCCTGTGAAGAAACTATGTTCTTAAAATTAATTTTATACCGCCCATTCTAAATAATAACAAAATATAAGACATAACATAAGCAAAGTTTTGAAAGAAAAAGGGACGTCATACAAAGTAATTAACAGAGTATTTTAAACTTTCTCTCTAAGAGGCTTGTTTACAATAGAGTAAAATCTACATAAAATATTAACTAATAATGTTTTTAATTTAATTTAAATGCTTTTTGCACCTTTAAAAGATACGTTATTTTTATAATGAAAAAATTTAACTTATAAATCTTAAAGGTCAAATTAATGTTTTTCAATTAAAATATTGAGTTTCTTATTTAAAACATACAGGAAATAAAGGGGTTATAAGTGGAGAGTATTGTGTGGAATGATAATATCTTGCTACTCTATCTTTACCTTACTAACCTGTTTGAAAGCTCAAATTTCAAAATTATTATTTGAAAGGGCATTAGGAAAAACCATTAAATGAAATAAATAAACCTAAATTGGAAAAACGGTTAAGGTGCGAGTGCATCAGCGAATTGTATAGGATAAGCTTTAACTCGTCCTGGGTTACTGGCTTGTGATTAGCGTAACTTTATTTTTAGTCCGTATGAAAATTATTAACTCTCCACTACTAACCACTATTATGCTAATTGAGACGAGAATCTGAAATAGTGGTACTATATATGAATCTGTAGAAATAGTTACCTACTAATAATATAAAATAGGGACCAGTAGAAATCTGATGATATAGGTGACTGAGACGTTTACTAAATTCAAGGCCAAAAAATTTAGTATTTGTTACAGATAAATTAGTATTTTTGTAAATTTCTTGTTACCTACAATTAAAGATTTTTTCCTTATAAAAACATAAAAATTACACTGCCTGTTCTATAGAAAATACCACATAAATAGCACGTTTAGCAGACTTTTTTTCAATTCCCAGTTTCCTTAATCCTCTACGAGGTCTTCGTCCATCAACTCTCTTGCTATGCTTTATTCAGGTTTTTAGGATATTACGGCTGTAGTCTGTATATTATTTTATCCAAAAAAGAAGTTAGTCTTCGGTTTTTTAAGTGAAATTTAGTTACTACTTAAAGTGAATCTAAATTTAATATAAAATTAGATTTAACTGATCTCTTAGGCATGCCTTCATGCTCAGACCTTTTAAACAGTAAGAAACCTATAAGACAAAGTTTTCAATTATTTTTTAAAAAAAATATTATACAAGGCTTAATTTGGTACTTTAAATTATATAGGAAATTGAGATAAACATATATCTGTAGCAAATATGCAAGGGGAAACTGAAAGCCTAGTTAATAACAGTTTACTTACAGAGGTTTTTTATTACAATAGATTTCCTTGAGGTTTAGTTTAAAATTTTAATTTTGTTAAACAGCTACTTGATCTGCCTAGTTCTTGCGCTTGGTTTGACCCTACTAAAATTCATAACATTGAAATGGAGTCTCTACCCGAATTTTTCAACGGCCTTTCCGAGTCAAAAACTCCCGAAATGTATTTAAATTCTGTATAAGCTTTTTATCCTCAACTTTATTTTTATTTCTTATTGTTTAGTTATAATTTACTATATAATTATGATTTTTTAATAAAGTTATCAGACCTATCGCAACTTTATTATCAATGCCTACCGCCTCAGTCCACAAAACTACTTGACGCCCACCTCTTGCAGACGTTGTCTCGCAGGCGATGTATGTTCAATATTGAGGTAATATTTCCTTATAGAAACGCTCTACACGTAGCTGATCTTTTTGTCTATTAAGGGTTCACAGCTTTCTGGAGAGGTGGGAGATTATCAACAACCGCGTAAGTGAGGATTCCCGGCCTGCCGTGGTGGGCCCCCCCTGCACCTCCCACTTTGCTGTTAGTGCCGACACACCGAGGGGCCTCAACAAATTAACGGGGCCTGCTGTAGACGACGTGTGTAATTTATTCAATGATTATTTCGTCATTAACATCGAAGCGCCCATAGATAAGCTATAGGCAGGAAAAGGTGGCCTCTAGGGCTAAACCAAAGTTCATTAAGGATTTATTGCGCGCTCGACTTGATATATACAATACGGAGACTATCTTACGGGTAAGTTTTGGAGTCTGTTTATTTAGATTTATATTTTATATACTGTAATAACTTAATTTAGTGTAAATTTTGTGAGAGAAGTTTCTCTGTAAGGGAAATGTTTCGAAGTCAAAATTTAGCTGTAGATGTTTGCCGGACTTGTCATGAATCAGGCATTAGCCCTTTATTAAAAGCACCAGCCGAGCGATGAGAACGCCTTTTCTCCTCCTGTAGGCGACTTCGCCAATCAGGACTTCCGGCCTCTGGCCCTCGAGGAAAGAGCCTCTGACTGGAGCGACAGCGAAGTCCTAAGACTGTTAGAAGTAAGCCACTCATTCTGAAGCGCTATGCCTTGTTTTTGACAAAAACAATTGCGAGGGCATCGAAATGTTCGGAGACGACTGGAACAAAGTGGCCGACCACGTGGACACTCGCAACCGGGACGAGTGCATTTCTTATTTTATTCGTCTACCAATACAAGAGAGCTTCGAAGAGGAAAAGCAGAGAAACGGTGATGTTAATAACGTAGTGCAACTACAACACGCAGACGTGATGCCTTTTTTGGTGCAGGCTTTCTGACTTATTTCCCGAAAGCTTGGCAGGGTGACAACGCCATATCTTCCATAATCTCTCAATTAGCATCGCTGGTAAAAAAAAAAGGGGCTCGGAGGAAAAAAGTTATTTGCTTAGAGTTAGTTGCTGCCTTTAGGCGGATCCTGCCATCGTTGAGGCTGCCATAAAAGAAACTCTTGAACTCTATAGCGAAAAGAAAGGGGACGAGGCCTCACTTCAGGAGAGTGCAAGTTGCGCCACTACAGAGGGCATGTTTCTTTCGTGACTACCCAACAAATTCAGTAGAATCATTTTTAATAGCAGCAGGATCCGCGGGACTGGACGAGAAAAAACGGTCGTACGAACGCTTGGCTGCCTCCTGTCTTGGCGCAGTGGCCGTTAAAGCGCAGGTTGCTGAAATCATCTACTCCTTCCTTTCTTTTTTTTTTGAACCACTTTGCTTTTTAGATGATCGAAGAAAGAGAATACGAAAGTTTGCAACGGGCTATAACTCAACTCGTACACGTGCAACTGAAGAAATTGATTCTAAAGCTGAGCCTTATAGACAAGCTGGAGTCTGTAATGGAGGGAGAACTTGTTAAAGTAAAGTTGCTTAGCATTTTTCTTTCCTTGTATTGATGTTACCACGTTTTTTGAGCTCGCTGCGCAGAAGCAACAACTCGTAGGAGAGCGCTTCTTATTGAACAGAGAAAAGGAAAGCGCGATGCAGAGTAACAGCGTGCCTGACTGGAAATAGCTTAAAAGAAAAGTATTGTGGATCATGAAATTCCGGCTTGACTCGGTAGTTTGGGTTCACGACGATAGCCTTTCAATAAAAATAAAACTATTACTTCGAAATACTTTCAGTTCATGAAATCATAATATCTTTGTGGTAGCGGCCCGCTTTGGCATAGCGGGCAACAGCTCAGGAAACTTTTGTAACTTCATAGGATAAATAAATGAATAAAAAGGGGGAATATTAGTTTTTATATAAATTCCGGCCTTTAGCTCAAACCGAAATTAAATTCTAATCTATTTCCATTGAGGTAACTTCTGTTTCAATATCAACGTCACTCAGTTGCAGGACACATGAGGAAAGAACGGCTTAAAATTACGTAAAAGTTTAGAATATGAGCCTGGTGTTCAACAGAAACATAAATAGCAAAACATACGCGTGATGCCGAGTGGATAACGGTAGGACTTGCCCCTAGGAGGTTTACAAACGGGTTTTTCGACGTTTCTCAGGTAGCTCACGCCGTCTCGAGTGATAACGCAGAGATCAACGTTACTGCCCGAACCCAAATCATTAAAAATTCCGCTTTTGATGGCAGTTGAGACGAGGGCCTTTGCCTCTTCGAGCTTGAAACAAAGTGAAATCATGCACTAACCTTAAGTCGCAGGAAAAATATATGAAATATATAAAAAACCTCCAAATTTGGCCTATATCCGGACTCGAAAACCGCCATGGCCGCCAACGATCCGGAGCCCTGTTTAATAAGATCGCCTTTTTAGTAAAAATTGATATGTTCACATAAAAAAAGCTGATAAGCGATAGAAAAAAAGTTCTACGGCTTATGACATACATAAAAAACACATAATAACCATCGTTGCGTAGGGAAGCTTGTCAGAGCTTCCGTGTGGGTAAATGCTGTAAATAAAAGGGCCATTCAAGTCCACGCCCCCCAAGACAAGAGCAGCGCTAAGATAGCCTTGATAACTGCGAGGCAAAAAATAATAATAATAAATTCCGCAAAGTAATGGAGTGCAAGAAAAAAAAGTTAACCGAAAGAGCATCTGCTTTAATAGGCGACAAGCGGTAACGCCTCTGGATTCACGATTAGAGGATAACCGGTGCAAGTTTAGTTGTGCAGAAACCGTTAAAGTTACATTCTTTCATAATAATAATAATAATTATGAAAAAAAGATTAGGTGCAAAAAAATACAAACCTCAGTGTCTGCCGCAGTTCCCGCCCCGCAGCAGTAAATGTTAGGAGCAAGATAATGTATTTTCTCGCAATTTTTGTCAGCAACAGTGGTATCGTCGGTTGCCCGTGTATCAGCTCCAAGTACTACCCCTTCCTAAATTATACAAATGACTAAGTTGTTGGTAATTATAAAAGCAGAAACTACAAAGATATCTACTCTTAACCTGGAAAGTTTATTTAACATTACTATTAAAATGCAAGTAAACTGGTAAACATAATATAGATTTAAAAAAAAGTCGAAAATACTACTTATAAGTTTATAATTTACAGTGAACTTTAGTTAAAAAAGAGGTTTAAGGTATGTAAAAAATGGTGAACAAATAGTTTTTAATTTGTTAAGTAAAACGTACCAGTAGAACATATTAATTTAATTAAAATACAGAAAAGAAATATGAATAACTTAAAAATGCCCAAATCAATACCTTAAAAATCAATCCACATATAGTGGTACCAGTCTTCCTGGCGGGAGGTGCCTCAAAGCCTTTAGAATATAGAAGTTGATTTCTTTATATAAATTTTTAAATTAGTAAAAAGCTGAAGTTGAAAAAGGCACTAGGAAACCTTGCACAATTTTCAAAGGAAAATCCACCTTTAAAAGTTTTAATGTAAGAAGGTTTGGACATTGTGTAAAATTCAATAAAAATAAGAAACAGCCCGATGTACCAGTATGTATGCGGTTCAATATGAGGGTAATAAGAATTCGATCTGCTAACGGCTGGCACAGGGCTTTAGGGATAAAGTAAATGGTTATCTATCGTGACAGTATTTAACCCTTAACATTTTCTTAGCCTTTTTTTTAGACTTTATTTAAAACTTACTTGATCCTCTAATAGCACATAGAAAAACTTTTGTTCAGCGACTTAACTTTTAATCGTCCTGCTAATAGTACCTCGCGCGGAAGGTGATATTGTGCGCCATCCCACAACATGTAGTAAGTTCTTCCGCTAAAAGGCGAATAGTGTGTCCAACTATCCGTCTGTAGAGGGTGACGGCATCACTTTTAAAGATTGTGAACAGCAGCTCAAGCTGTAGTTCGTGGCGCACAAGCCACGACACGTTTGTTATAAAGAGCAACAGATCGTTTTTTCGCACTTGAAGCGAGAACGTTATTGCCGATAAGTCGAAGGCCCAGCTGGAGATGCATATATCATAATCGGCTAAATGCACAGCGCATAAGCCTTCGCTTATTGCGCAACGAAAGTTTACTTATGTTGCATAAAAGATTTAGCATGGGGGTCACTGCCTTGACCTTCGCCGCTACGTAATTTACGTGTGGCCGCTACTATAACTTATGATCTATAATAACCTGATAATTTCCTGAAGGCGCCACGAAATTTTAATGCCGCTAAAAGTTAACGGAGTCAGCGACGTATGGCGTTTCTTTGTTATAAAAAGCGCCTCGCTCTTTGCAGCGTTAATGGAGAGGTCCCATTGATGACACCAGCTTGCAAGCGCATCGGGAAAAAAATTTTAAGTGCTGACCTAGTAAAACGGCTGAAATAGAGAGGAATAAATCCTCGTATCATCGGTGTAAATAGCGTCTGGTGTAGAGGGTGAACTGTAAAGAAACGCCTCTCGTATAGAGCGCGAAAAGCAGCGGTAATAGAAGAGAGCTTTGCGGGACTCCCGTTGCAAGATAGCGAGGCGACTGCAGTGCAGCCCCTACTCGCACGTTGAAGACCCTTCGGTTAGGTACGACTTGAGTACTTCTTGAAGGCCGCGCGCTATGGCCAAAGCATGTAGCTTGCATAACAGGACACCATGCCATACTCGGTCAAAAGCCTTCTCAGCATCGAGAAAGACAGCGCCAGTGACTTTTTTAAAATCAAAGGCTCTGGGTAGTCCACTCAATTAAGGGAAGAAATTAGCCGGTCGTTGAGTGTCCCTTGTGAAATCCAACAATGAAATTCTGGTGAAGTTCCACGAGCGCCCACTTCCGCTTTCAAACGGTTAAGAATCGCTGCTTCAGCTATTTTACCAACTGCCCAAAAAAGGCTGATGGATCGAAAGTTGTGAGACTCTGACGCCAGTTGCGAAGTTTTAGGCGGCCTCACCACCACCGGCATTTTCCAACACCCGGGAAAATAGCCAAAGGTCAACACTGAGTTGACGAGGCTGCATAGATGATCCATAGGGGCCTCTGGCCGCAGTTTTACATCAGGTTAGTGATGCCGTCAGGGTTGGGTGTCTTTCGTTTCGGTAGTAACTTCAATTTGATCTCATCTGTGGTAGACAGCTCCAGAAAAACAGTTGTATCAAAAGAGATAATATTAGGCACGGGAGGAGCGTTGTCGACATTTGAGAGGGTAGACGGCGAACACTTGGCAGCTAGATGATCAGCAAAAAGTTTTGCTTTATTTTTATCGCTTTCGGCTACGGTATCACCGTTACGAAGTGGTGGCCGAGTCGAATGATCGCGATTTCTAACTCGCCTCACTAATTTCCAAAAAGAGGCTTGACCGATTTCACCGGCTTCCGATACTTCCTTTAATTTGCTATCTCATTGGCAGTTTACTTGCACCATCAGCTTTAACCTGATGTTCCGGTGAAGGTGGTTTCGCACTATATTGTCTTCTTCTTGTTGGAAAGCCGTGACTACTCGGATGATTCGCCGATGCTCGCATATTGATCCCTTAAGTTCCTCAGAAAGGCGTTTAGAGGGGTTACACAACTGCACATGTCGTCGTTACTTTGCTGTGGGCTTATCATCGCGCATTCGAATTCGACAACAGCACTATTCAGTTTAGCCGGAAATTTCGAGTGGTGCGTAAATCGGTAGGAGCATCTTCTCCAGCACTTCGGTGAAATTCTTCCAATTCGTGTAAGCCCGGGAGAATGTCTTTATTGCTTTCTTTTCGTCGCCTAATTCTGGCAGGTCGGGAAATTGATCCGACGACAATTCATTGAGCGTCTCAGTAGCTGTTAAAAGGCGTATATCTATTTAACACTGCCATTGTGCCTGTCTTCCTCGCCATGTGTGTGAGCAACTAAAAACTTAGGATTCTCAACCCGCGTTTCTCAGCGTAAGTCTAAGGACGTAGTCGTTCAGGTTTGCAACCCGGTTGTTCCACGCAGAATGTTTAAAGTTCCCGCATAGAATGGTCGGAAAAAAAGTCATGCACTAGAAGGGCATCAAGACCGAACAACGTGAGTGGTTGACTGAGCGGTTTACAGACCGACAATAAGGTTATGGGGTGGCCCTGTCTAACCAGGTTAAGGGTAATACCAACTGCCTCGATTCCCTTGCAGGGTTGGTAATGCTTTTAAATTGTTTTGAATGCTTCCTTTGATCAGTAGAGCTACTCCTCCACTACTGATGTACAACCGATCCTGGCGATACGTTGCAAAGTTGCAATGTTAAATGGTACAATAGGGGAGAGAAGTGTTTCGCTGACAACACAGATACCTATTCTTTCGCGTTGCATTAGCTGCTGCAACCCATTTTTTCCTTTTCTGGACGTCTTCTGCATCACAAAACAGTAGTCGGATATGGTTAAGTATTTGAATTTTAAAAGCGTTGCCACCAAAATCTAAGCTTTTCACGTTCTCGGGCATGGCCAAGTGATTCGTCGTGAAAATAGCTAACAGCTGCCTTAGAGTTCGTTGCGCTCGCTGTTCTTTTTGTTGAGCAACTGAGTCAACATTATCAATAGTAAGATTATTCGCAAAGGGCCCTTAGTGCGGTCTCGCTCTCGGGCGGGAAGCATAGGATTTAGTTGGGGTAGTGGTAGCGCCGGGAGTAAATGGATGACGCCTGTCGCGTCAACTGGTCGACCGTTAAAGGCCTCCGCGAGTAACATTTGCATTCCTGGTAGTTGGGGTACGTGACGCACTGCAATTCGCGCATCAAGCGGGTTTGTCTCGTGTTTTGGTAAATCTCTTCTAGGATTTAGAGAAAAATATAGAAGAATATGAACAAATATAAAATATATATTCAAGTTTAAATAAAAATAAATAATAAAGAAATAAAATATAAAAAGAAAATAAAGAGACAAGGAGAGATAATTAGATTAACCAACGCGGATGTTGTTTGTTCTTTTAAATTTAATATATTAAATAACCTTAATTTCTAGAATAAGTTATTAATCATTGTTTATTAGATATTGAATTAAAATATTTTTTTAATAAAACGCTTTAAATTTTAATTGGTATAAAATCTTGTTACACGCGGTCAAAGGACCTCGCCGCAAATGACGCACCGAGGTTCCGCAAGGCAAAGCCTTGCAGCGTGGCCAAAGATCTGAAGTGGTGGCACTGGTCAACGCGATTGCCTTTTTCGAAGTTCTTCTACTAGTCTCCATTTCTAATATCTTTTGTCGTTCCCATTCTGGGATATGCACTGCACAGTGGTAACAGTCGCTTCTTCCGCTCACCATTTGGCAGTATCCTCCGTGTGCCTTCGTGCCAATCGGAGGGATGTGAGGACTTGCGCACACAGGTCCGCCTCGATGGTGGAAGTGTCGAGTTAACAATAAACGCCACGGACCACAAATTGGATGGTTCGTATTCAGGTAATTGATAGGTGACCTGTTGGAATTCTTGATTGCGGCCAAACACGCGTATTTCTTTTCCTCGCGATTGTTGCGTCGTAGAATTGTAAGAGTGTACCAAAAGGGACGACTTTTGTTTTTCACAGGGGGTAATAGGAGGAATATTCTCTTTAAGAGACTGCAGGGGGGGGTGCCGCAGTAGAATGGTCGTTCATTAATAATATGGGCCGCGTCAAACGCGCAACCCATCTCAATGTCAACGGTGTCGTGTAAAGCTCTTGAGGCTTCTCTGAGTCTCTGAAGACTACCAGGCGTCTTTACCCTTATTGGAGCTATTATTATTTTTATAAGATTTATACTTATTACTATTGTTACTACTCCTAATATTTTTATTTTTAATACTGTATATATAATTTTTACTATTACTGTTGTTCCCAACTGTTATGTTATTATCGACGCTATTATGGGTACTAATAGTCATAAGAATAATGCTACTACTACTAATATTCTTAATACTAGCTATTTCCTTGACTAGGCTCGTTTTTTAAAACCTTTAGAGCCTCTCTAAATTCTAATATCACTCCGAAAGAATCTGTCTGATCTAGAATTTGTGAGGCCGAAATACATAAATATTATTAGTTATATTACCAACAGGCTCTTTTCTGAATTTTCATTCATAGCCAATAAGTTAGCAATGTAGCTCAAAGCTCCTAGGTAAAAGTAATAAAGATAGAAGAAAAAGAGAGGAGAAAGAACAACAACCACCCGTATTTTTTATTTTTCATTAGTTTTAATTTATATTTCTCTTTTTGTAAAAATTATTGTTGTTCCCGACTTTTCACTTGTTCACGTAAATATAATTATTACAACCATGTTATCACTTCCCTTAAATAAATTTTTCATAAGGACCCTATGCTTTTGTAGGGATGTGTTGGTTCAATATATATATATGCAATATTGTTAAACGAGTGCACGTGCTGTATGTCATATTCTTTCCATGGACGGCATTCCACACTTAATGATATGCTATAACGATATATCTTATTCTTTTTTTAGATGCATCGATAAAGTTAAACCTATATTTTTTAAAAAGTTAGAAATTGAAAGAAAGGAAAAATAAAAATAAAGAAAATGAATATATAGGTAAGAACTGTAATATGAAGTCAGTAGTTATAATTTACGTAGTTTTAGTTTTCTAATATATTTGTAAGTATATTTTCAACAAAGCTCTCTATACATGTTAAATATTTATCGCAAATTCTAAGTAAAGAGTTGAGGTGCGCAGGCCACGTCCACAAAAAAACAGCACAAGGTAAGTTTAAAAATAGACCTCGCTTAGATATTCTATTCGCGTGCGTATGATTTAATTTCCGTTAGATTTCAAAGCGCCTCATTCTAAGCGGCGGGACGTCTTATAGGGATTTTGTGTTCAGCGATGTATAATAATAAATATCCATAATAAATGCTACCAAGTTTTAGAAAATAATTATAATCGGCTTTCCCTTCCTGTTTATAGACGGTGCAGTGGAAATACTATACTACACTTGAGTTTTTAGTAGTATTGGTAGGTTTCTTAAGCTAACTTGAAGAAATACATAAGCTTGGTAATATGCACATTTACTCTGTCGCAAGGAAAACAAATATAATTTAAAATTCAATAAAAATAAATAAAACCACATCACAAAATTTTATAGTCAGCTTAAGTAGGACTTAGGACCATAAGGTACAGCTCACGAATAGTTAATAGTTTCTACTTTTGTATTAGAATCAACTACAAACTTATATTAAGTAACAGAAAAAGCTAAGATAAGGCTTATTACTTTACAACTGCTCTACGCTCTACTCCGTTTGAGGAAGCGAAGTAGGGTATATTTATTGCTTTATTGACCTTAATAGAAAACACACAGTGCATGATATAGCAGGACGTTATAAGTAATGTAGCTCGCGGTCTCTTAGACTGTAACTTTCATCTTTCCTCTTCAATAAATTCTTTCCAGTATCGTATTTGCATCCAAAATTTAGTTATATGAATCCCCCCCCTTTCTGTAACGCTTTTGTTTAAGTACTTAGTTTTAAAGTAAGCAATATTAATTTCATCTTTTTTCTTTAGTGACTTCTTACTAGTATCATATTTGCGCTGTTCAAGTGCTTACTTCCAAAGTAAACTAATTATTTTTGTGAAAAAGTTTTCATGCATCCAATTTTTTTATAGCTCTGTTTTAAGAACTATCCACGCCTCCCCTAGACAAATTTTCTGCGGACCGAGCTGAGGGCACAAGGTTTGTACGATCTGGCCTCTGTTGCGGAATGACACCTTAACAATTGATTTTTTGCCCCCATAAAGAGGTCGTCCGCTTTTTCGCGTAGAAGGAATTTAACAGTTAAATACGCAAAATCCCTCATACCGAAATTGAGAGTTGCCGACGTAGCTCAAAGACCATACTTAAGGTCGTGGGTTCGATTCCGCCGACGTGACGCTCTCTTCCTGTCTTTGATGGTCGCGTATTTAACCTCGCCCTCATGAATTATAATATATTTACTGATCGCTTCACCGGAAGACTCCGGGTCCCACTCTTAGAATTCCGCTCCTAGAATGTTTTCTGGCTGGTTATTGGGAGCACATTAGGCCATACGGCAAAAAAAGCTTTCTAATAATGACTACTTCGCCTTTTAAAGTTTAGCGAAGATACCAGAAGAAAAACCATCCCCCCTTTTTCGGCGCAGGTTAAGTGTAGTTTAAGTCAGTTAAAGGGAATGGTCATGGTAAGGAAGTAGATATCAGGTTAACCAGTTTATTGTGTTACCAAAATGTGGGTGGGATTGTTGTATGTCAGCATACAGGTAAATAATGAAATTAAAATAGAAAAATAATTGAAAAAATATCATAATAAACTTAATATTGCAATTAGTTTGCAAAGTTAGACTCGCCGTTTTATAGGTTACTTGCAAGTAGCTGAAGTTTTGTAAAATTGTAATTTCGATAGTTTTGGCTTTCTTTCCCTGCCCATAAAACCACGTTTCCCTCCAAAATGTATACCAGTAAATTTTATGTACCCAACATATCTTTAAATTGCTTTTATAGCTAAGAACGCATTACTTTTTTGTACTTTTCCCTACGTATAAGGAAAACCATAATGTTTTCGCAGACAAGCTGTCTTGACAAACTCGCCGAAACCGTTAGAACTCTGGAGAGAGGTATAAGTAGAAACCTCTGCAAATTGCAGTTGGGTTAGATATGCGGAAATACGCTAGTGATTGCATATTCAGAACTGTAGCTTAGTGTGCGCACTAATAAACCATGTCCTCTCGTTTATATTCATAAAGCGATATATATATAAACTTTTGTTTACTTAGAGAGTGCTCTACAGCAGCAACTCTTGTCGCAAAGGCAAACTGAAGTACAAGGTACCTAACCTTTTACGTTTTAAAGGTAGGAGCAACTTATTTAGGAAACCTACAACTTTTATAGTTATATATCAAGAAATTGAGAAAATTAAAAAGACTAGGGAAGCTAATGAACAAGAACTTCATAATATTTTAAAAAGTATTGAAAGTAAAAATACAGAGTTAAAAGTCAAAGAAAGTCAACTTTTAGAGTAATTATAATTAGCAGTAAATATATATTCAAAATCTGTAATAATTAATTACTGTTTACTTTTAATAACTCTTTATTAGGCTTGATTTGGTGGCATTTATTAACAGATATGAAGAATTCCAGTTAAACTACGAAGAAAAAATTAAAGACCGTGCGATTCTTTGGTAAAAAATAATTTCTTGTTAAAAAAAAAACTCATGAGTATATAGCGAAACGCTGAACAACAAAAAAAAAAATCATGAAAAACTGGCTGGCGAGTTTCTCGCTAAGTATTATGAATTTTTTGGTTACAGGAAGGATAACTCTCTTCCCTGCAGTGTAGCAGTAGAGCCAGGTGCTAGTAAGTTTTCTATAATTAACACTTTTTATTAATTTGTTACTTTTCACAAAAATTTAGAACACATTAAAAAAGAATTCTGTGAATTGGTAATCCAAATGTACGTATAAGCAAAAGTTACTAAATTATCGAATAAATTTTATAATTTTATGCAGTATATTTATTATAAACAAGACCAACGATGTTTTTCGTAATGTCACCGAACTTTACCGTGAAAATAGTAAACTTGAGGAAGAAAATCAAGAACTGGATCGGTATCGGCTCCCCCTTTCTAGCAAACGTAATCAACTTTATATCTATTTTTCTAAAGATTATCTGAAGAATTAGAGCAAAAGTGTCTGGCTATAAAAAATAATGAGGAGGAGTATATGAATTGTTTCAAGGCTTCTGGTAAATTTATCATTTTCAATGAGTTTTTTGATTTTTTTATGTAATTACAGCTAATAACTAAAATTTTGTTACTTATAGAGATTTTTTTTTTCTAATTAAATTTTTCTGTTAGAGATAAACAGCGTTTACAAAGAAGAAGAATCGCGTAACACTGAAGATTTTGTTAAGACTCCGGCTGCCTTGTGCGAGTCGGATGGTAAAAAGCAAGGCTCCCAGCTGGAAGTTGAGTCCGTCGTATTACCTTCTCGCGGGGTTCTTGTGTATAATTTTCATTACAATTGGTTTAATCTAGTTAAAATTTAAAATCCAAATTAGAAATTAAAAAATTTAAATACTTCTTTGATTTTATTTAAATTTAGATATAACATATATATATATATAAATTTGAAATTTATTATACACATCATTTATATACAAAGGAGCCAACTGCGGATTCTCTTGTGATTTCTCAAAGCAAACCTGCTCGTATTGAAGATGAAATTAAAGTATACGATAAAAAGGAAATTACTACAAACTCTTCTTCACGTTTATTAACCACTTCCAAGTTTTTTATATCATTTCTTTAACGATTCTGCAGTACATGATTAATTTATTTAAGAATTATTTGTAGTCTCAAGCTAAAGTTTCAAGGTGTTATTATATAGAGTTATTTAAAATTTTAATTAATTTTTTGAAAGCGATCATCCTTAAAAGCAATATAGATAATTTTTTAAACCTTTTCTAGATAATTTGTTATTAAATTTGTTTTTTTGAGAAGAGCTTAATTATATTACTTCACATAAATAAGTGTTATTCTTAAAATAAATAGTTATGTTCTCATTTTGAGACGCACTTTATAAATAACAAACTAATAAATCTTTATTAATATTCACGAAAAGTAAAAAAAGCAATTAAGAAAGCATCCACACTTCTATTAAAAATTCTAACCATCCTACCAGCGATACTTTCTATATAAAATTTAATGAACCTAACATAACTATTTTTCCGCGAATAATATAATTTCGATGCTGCTCTTATAATCCAGGCTAAATTCTTGTACGGAAGGCGGGAATAAGGTAAGGCTTTAGCCGTTTGTTGCTGGGGCCGAAGCTACGGTAGCTGTAGAAGGGCCCTAGCAAAATTTTTAAAATCGTAACAATAGGGAAAAGAAAAGCATCAAAGTTCGACAAGTACTATTATAGGAACGTCTTTTGAAGGTGCACTTTTTTATAGCTACTTTACTTAAAGTTCACGCAGTTTTTTTTTTTATGCCCAACATTCAGCGCCTCCGAAGTCCTCTGTATTTCCTACTCATGCTAGTATCCCAAAGGAGCGTAGGGATATATTTATCCAGAGTTAAATGTTGTAAAGCTGCATAGCACCACTTTCTAGTTAAGTTTCAAGAATCGAGTTCAATTAAGGAGCCCAGTTTTTGTTTTGCGCCTCGCCTTATGTACAAAATTGAAGAAAAAGATAAAAGTTTTTTTTCTAGCTTTTTTGAAGGAATTAATGGCCAAGTTTTACACTTTTACTTGCAGCCACCGCTCCTGTGTCAGAAAAAAAAGTTATTTTAAAGGATAACGTTCTCTTGAACTTGAAAATTTTGAACTTAAATACTTTTAAGAAAAGTTAATAAATCGCTAACGTATTTTTTAATTTACTATAACGGTTTAAGCGTAGAGACTACCAAAATAGTGCTTTCTTTGTGGTTCCTTGACCATATTAGTTTAGTAAAATTGAACTTAGAAAATTTTGTAGGGCCGATATTATTGGTCTAAAACAATTTAATAACTAACAGTATAAATATAAAATTGGAATAAGGGACACATATAACTAATATTTGATAGTGCTCAGCACTATATATATATATTAGGGTTACACAACTTCCACAACTTAGTAAGTTTATTTAATAGTAAACCAGCAATTTAAAAGCCATAAATTTCACATATCCTTAAGTACGTAAATTGTGGTTGCAATTCTAAAAGCTAGTGAGCACTTT
The DNA here is from genome assembly GCF_036711695.1 of Zophobas morio. Classification (NCBI taxonomy): domain Eukaryota; kingdom Metazoa; phylum Arthropoda; class Insecta; order Coleoptera; family Tenebrionidae; genus Zophobas; species Zophobas morio. Next base: position 48,089 of record NW_026972210.1, on the reverse strand, counting down.
CTGCTTCTTCGCAAGATCTCCCCTCTTGCCTTCCCATCCTTCCTTATAGATTTCTTCAGTGCAAGTTTATTCTATCTCTCTGGCGTTTGCCTTAAAGTTACTGAGTAGCATTTAGAGCTACGATAACTTATCTATTAACTTGCTTTACAAATGAGTAGAGTTGTTAATATGTATAACTAACTAGAGGCGCCACCTCATAAAGTACAAATAATATTGCTTGCTTACAAAATGATTCAGGTAAAAAAAAAACTGGAACACCACTTTAGGGCGCTATCTTCCAGCCTCCATTTACCACCCTGATTGTTTGTTGCATATATTAATATAATTCAGCTAGCATGGACAAGAGAAATAGCGTGTATATAGTATATTTATAAATAATATTGACACGATTTTTATTTACTGAACTTATATGCTTTGCTTATTTTGGTGGTTATTGCTTTTTTTTTCTTCTTATGACTTGTCCACAGGCTGGTACGCAATCATTAAAGATGACGGCTCTTTAAGGGGTACTAGATCCTCTTTACCTTATAGTTTAAAGGGGGAATAACAAATAAGCAGTAAGGTGTGCTATGCATATCGACAGTAATATATCAGTAATAAATGAATAAATATATTATAAACTATTAAGATATTTTAGTTGGCAATTAAACCGATTTAAAAAGTGTTTTAACCAAATATAACTTAAAAAAAACAGGTCAGGTTAGTGTAAATGTTGAAAAGTAAATGGTTAATTAGCAGTTAAGTAAATTCGTTTTACCAAGTAAACATATAGTTAAATTTCTAAGCCAATATGCGTCGAACGCATTATATTATTGATGTATCTTTCTACTAAAATACAAGACAAAAATAATTTGAAACAACTTTTTAAATTAATAAATTCTGGCTATGGACATGACGAGGGAGTCATTCTAAAGATTATTTTCACGAATACTAATAACCAAACTATAAACCAAACACATCTGTGGCATAGTCTTAATGCGCCCCAGTCAATTTTTATCTTTCTAGGTTAGACAAAACTTTATATCAAGAACTAGGGTCCATCTTAGGTGCGCCATTCCTGGTTTCAAGCTGTAGAAACCTAAATGTAGAAATACTAATACAATGTTTTCACGCGTGGTTAAACGGATTTAAGTTTGTTTTTAGGTTACCATTTTTTTTTAATACATATAGTTTTTTCTATATACCAGTTTATACATAAACTGCAGGGGACCTCACCATCTACCTGAGTGCGCTTGATACTCTGGTAAGCGTCATACTAACTTATTAAGTAGCATATAAGGTCATATACAAAGAGGAGCCTAGCTGTAGTCTGCCAAAATTACAAATAAATAACAGGGGCCTACAAAAATAACTTTTTTTTTTCAGCTGCATTAAAAATATTCGGTAAACTTTATATTCTCTAGGATGCTGAATCCAAAAATGCCTCTCCCCCCTGTCAGTTATGGTTTTTTTGCAAAGAAACAAGCGTTTACAATAAAAAATAAAACTGCAGTGAAAAAATTCATTAACTTTATTACGTTGGACTAAACATATTGATTCTCGTGATTTATCAAACAATTCCTTCATGACATAAACGTTCTGTGTTCACTCTTTTTGCCTGTGAAACCTTTTCTACTTCTCTTTGCTGCTCCTCCGAAACTCGATTTCGCTTTTCGTTTTCCGTATCTGGCTTGATCACCCAGTAGTAGTCAGCCAGCATATCCGCAGTGCGGACATCCTGTTAAAATATCGTTCACACTGCTCTTCAATTTACTAAGTATCCGGAAAATAGTCGATATGGGAGCGTAAGAAATGAACTTTTAAGCTCATCTTGCAGCCTTGAGTTCCCTATGCAGCCAACAGACGTCGTACATTGGTTTTATAGAGGGGACCTTTGTCCCCCAAAATCTTGTGCACTACGTTTTTGGAGTCTCACGCCTTTTTTTCTTTTTCCCCTTTGATTCTGGAAGAAGGGACCGATTAACAGTTTTCGTGTGGCGAGACCAGTAAAAATTCCCTCTTTCATCTTGATTCAAACAGTTTTGACAACTTGAATGCAAGTATATGAATCATTTTCCGTCTTTTGGCAATGATTTTACAAACGCTACGTGAGCCCTAAATTTTTTTACTTGGAGCCAAGGTATTAATTACATTTTTTCAACCGTATATTAAGCTCGGGGCGTCCAGTCAGTTTTTGTCCGACAGAGGCCTCTGGCACGAGTGTTTGCAATCATAAAAGCAGGGATGTTCTGTTTAAGCTTGCCGCTGGCCTAACAACACGGTTAATTTCGCGCAAAATCAAACTAAAAATATGGGTTTCGCAAAAATATTGATGTGATGGAATTTTTTAACTATTTTTCCCGTATAAAACAGTAAAAAAAAATTATGCAGTCTATGGTTGCAGACCTGTGTTATTAAAGAGAGCTGTTAAGGTCAAATAGCTGGTGTTAAAAGATTGTTTTTATGTTTGGGGATCGTTACGCTACATAAATTGTAATTATGTAATATAAACTGTTAACAATTTTGGAAGGTATAAAGTTATTGGTTTTAATAATTTAGCACGCCCCGGAAACTATATATACAGTACCTTAAAAAAAAATTTTAAAAAAAACTCAAACTTTGTTTACCATAACAAAAAAAAAAGTTGGGTCTGGTCTTGCTACAACAGACTCGAAACTTACTTTCTGGTACTAGTACAGGAAGATAAGTACAATAACAAATTAAAGATAAGAATGAACTATAACTCTTAGCTAAGTTAATAAGATAAGTTTTATACAAAATAATTTAAATAAGCTTAAACAAACTTAAACAATGTTAGTTAGCTTGCTTTATTGATAAATCTTTATTGCTATATTTACGAAAAGTAACACAACCTTAACCTTGATAAAATCTAACAAGTTTGATAAAGCTAATAAAAATCTATGTAAATAAAAACGTTTACTTTGAGAAACCAAGGTGAAGAGCCTGGTTCACAACTTAAAATAAAAGAAGTATAAACTAGTTAGCTTCTTTGCCACTAGTAATTAATCTAGCATTTAACTATACTTAACATATAAACTCTGCTACGAAGTTGACGTAGAGTAATATATTTTGTAGCATTGACAATTGGTTAATAGATCTTTCACCTTTTTAAAAATCGTTGAGGTAGCGAATTAATTTACTTTATAACTAAACTACCTCTAACAGATCTATTTTACTTACATAACCATATGAAAGTCAAACGAGTTCTAACTTTAAGGCTAAAGCAATACTAGCAAGGAATAAAATGACAAACTTTGCTGTTAAGTTAACATGCTTTTATGCATTTACACACTTTAACGCAACTACGGAGACTTTAGTACTCTACTTTTGTGGTCAATCTTGACGTTAGCTTAAACATTCAAGTAAACAAAACTCAAAAATAATTGAATACAACCCAATAAACTAAAACATAGTTACCTTACTTAGTTCTAACGTTATGAAGCTTACGTGTACCTTGGAGAGCTAAAAAATTACAAGAAATAACTAACTTTCAATTATGTTATTTATTCACAATTATAAAGTTATACTCGGAATAAGGATAAACTAAAATCTAACATAGAACCTAAGATCAATTTCTGTAATACTTATGATAAGTATTTTACTTCTAGCTACTGAGTTTCGTGCAAACGATCCAAGCTGGAGTCCTATTTAAGAAGGTACCATAATCACCTTAGCTTTATCCAAGTAATAGTACTATAAAAGCTTTATAAAGATACCTTAAAAGATACGTTAAATACACCTAAAAATATTTATTTTTATTTATAAATTGAGTTTATAACAAGTGCTTATACCTGGACTACTTTACTTTATCTTCTTTATCTCTTATATGTTATTATACTCATAGGTATAAGCGCTATTTTTTTTATAAAAAGTTATTATATGCACATGCTACTTATGTACTTTTATTAATTGAATAAAATTAGCATTATGCAACTTAGCTGTTAAATAAAAATCAACAAATGAAAAACTATCTAGCTAATAGCACTAATAAAAATAAAATGATTAAAAAATTTTGATTTTACAAAAATGTGCTTATACTATATATAATTAAAACGATGAAAACGTCGTATATAGAATACGAGCAGTTAACCTGCTCTATTCGAGTTGCATGTACTTTACTCATGCAACTCCTTGACTTTGCTTTGACTGCAGAAATAAGACCATTGTATTTGTAAAGTTAGAGCCTTTGACAACTGCATAGGTTGGGCTCGCAGATGGGAGCGCTAGGAACGTGTTGCGTCACGGGCCTCGGACTGTTGGGTCGTACCTTTTGATCCTTCGTGAAGTACATTTTTCGTGCAAGCAAAGTTGGTGACTTTTGACTCGATATATGCCCTAGATGCATGTCGTATCGTGACCAAAAAAGATTGGTCCGTCTAATACGCGGTTGCTGCGTTTGTTATTCTCGATGTCTTTCGGTACGTGTTTGCCACGGAATTTAGACTACGATTGCCATCCACAGATGGATTGACGCGTCGGGAATAGACTCATGGAAATGACGAAGTGTTTAATAACCCTCTACTATACTCGGGTCTTGTAAGCTAAAACGAATTAATAGTACTTGAACCTTACTCGATTCTTCATCAAACGACTATCGTGAATATGGTTATCCTGCTTAAATATAATTGGGTTGAGGCTCGCTCGATACTGTGGAGAGACGAAGGCTTTGTACTTACACGTCGAAAGACGGGCTCTTAAAATTGGTAAAAAAGACGCAGGAAATAAGTACACTTGGCAGGTTCTATCTTACCTGTATCAGTGGGAGGAATACTATTATCTCGAGCCTTGTTGAATTCTGTTCAGTTTGGCACTACCATCGTCGGTACGAGTTTAGCCTATTCTAGCTTGACTGATGACTTATGTGACATATAAACCTTAAGGTTACCCGCGATGTATACTAGTGTTGCCTTCCGGAGACAATCCTCTGTGAAAAGCAAAGGAAGTTACGTGTAAACCTCTGTGTGTTTACTTTTAGCATACTTATGGAGCACGTATAAGATTCCTAGGTACTTGGTTCTTGCAAGTCGCTAACTGCGTGCGAAGGCTTTTAAGCTAAAGGCTTAGGAATTGAGCAACATTGAAGCACTTCGCCCTCGTCCAAGGGACTGCGGTCTAGCCCAGGCTTCGGCTATCGACTATTGCTTCTCGCGTGTAATGGTACTAGTTCTATACTAGCGAATTTCATGGTAGTACAGGGTACTGTTGGTGAATCATGACCGGGTTCGGGCTAAGCGTACTGCCTTGTGCGGTTGCGCTTGGCTTCGGCTCGGTTCGGCCTCAGAATAGTAGTGCTAGTTCCTATATAGGCTCGCCCTATGTATGGTATTGGTACTATTGGTAAAGAGTGATTCTAACTACTATATATATTAGATAGAGTGCGGTGAGCCCACTAGCTAAAGCTTTTTGGAAGGTTAACTGGCAATGTTATTAACGGACGGTTTTACTAAATCGTTTGTTAGGGGGCTTATAATAATAATTTTTTTTTGTTTAAGCATTTATGTAACTCAATTCGTTATAAATTCAAAGTGATTTATAATGAGTATATAGGGTCAACATTTAGTAACCAATGACTATATAAGCTAAAAATATATAAAAAAAATTGTTAAAATAAGAATATGGTGAGTTTATAAAAAAGATAACCATTATGTTCTTATTTATGTATTAGTAATTTTTTGTAAATACGTAACCTGGACCACTTTTATATTGATTCTAGGGATATATTTTTTTGTTTAGTTATTAATTGCTCAATTTTCAAATCTAATCTATAAGCATTATTTTATATGGCCAATTGTTTCAAAATACCTCCGTCCTCCGTAGCGCTGAAAAAGCAGGGGTTAATAAATTACATATATTTTTAAGACACGTAAACCACGTTCTATCCCTTCTCCTAACTTCACGGACATAAAAATTTTACACCCTTTTTAAATATACTACTAAACGGCCTTGAAATAATCTCATTTGAATAATATATTCTCTTCATATGTTTAAGGCTTGCACGCGATCTTTGGACATTTACACCAAGTCCGTTAATTATTTCTAGCCCACTTAAACAATTCTTTTTACGAAAGTGCATTATCCAAATTTTATATAAAATTTTAATTACAAGTTTTAAATCTCTTAATACCAGATTGTACAAAACTTTAAATAACTACCAAAAAAATTTCAAAACACCTAATTAAATTTTTAATAAGGAGAACGCTCAATAGGCGAATTTGATTGAGAATTATTATTTGTACTCCACCCAATCGCCGCTTCTGTTTTATCCTTTGCTATGTTGTTTGCGTCCATCATCTTTTAAAGTAAAAGTTTAGTGTGTTAAAAAAAAATTAAATTCACATCTAAGGTGTCAATTCCTGAATAACTAAAATATAAGTTTCTTGCTCTTATGGCTACGGCTAAAGTAAGTGCTCCATCTGAATATGATTCTCTTGTAGAGCAGGCGATAAATCAAGGTACTGAAGACTGGGGAAAAATTATAAATTTGTGTGATAAGTTTTCTGCTGCGAGCATAAAGTATAGTTTATTTCGAGTTAAAAAACAGTGTGATCTATATTATAATCTTCATATTTATAGAAAAGAAGAGGCTGCGAGAGCGATAGTGAAAAACATTAGTTCTCATAATATTAATATAGCTCTCATCTCTGTTACGGTTAACATTTTTAGTAAATACACTATCATTGCCTTCAAGTAATATTCTTTGTAGATTTTAGATGGGTGTTTTAATAACTGTGGGAAGGAGTTCCAGGCAGCCTGCGGAACTCCTTTAGTCTTAGACGAACTTACGCGCTTATTAAGTCTCAAGGTAAATTTTTTTAGTTAATAATAAATAATAGTCAAGCAGCTTTTTATTAATATAATTTATTAATAAATCTTTTAAATTCCCTCTTTTCAGGTCAATACGCCAGTAGTGGTTTGTAACCTCATTAAAAAAACAATACAATCTTGGGTGGTTGATTACGGCCACTACCCGCATGTGACGAGCATCTATAAAACTTACGCCACTTGGAAAGAGGATGGTTACGAATTTCCAGCTTTAACGAAAAATCTTCCTGTCACACATTTACAGTCTGAGCAAGCTTTGGTTCTATTTTCTATTTTGTACTACTTTTTAAGTATTCTGCCGTTAACCTACGGTGCTCTTGTCGATTTTACTGAACAGGAAGAGGCGGACCTGAAGGCAGCAGTGGCAGCTTCTTTGAAGGTGGTTTCTATTTAAAAAAACAGCTTTTACTTGTAACTCGACTTTTAGCTGGCCATTCACTTTTTTTTGTATTTTTTTTAAAGGATACGCAATGTAAAAATGCGAGCCCCGTCCACCCTCTTTCACAATCCCTGTACCCTCTACTGAATGCTGAGACGCAGGGCGCCCTTTCCCCTTCAGATTCTCCCTCGGCAGCCGTCTCACTTTTCTTCTTAATAAAAAAAGCTTCATCTTAGCAGGCCCGCTAGGAACCATCGGAGCGTTACGTGAAGGCGCTGTACACCTTCGAGGTTATGGAGGAGGGCGAACTTGGTTTCGTGGCAGGCGACGTTATCCGGCTCCTGGACGACCAGCATCTCGATTGGTGGAAAGGTATTCATTATGTAAAAAATAGTAAAAAGAAAAATTATACAAATAAACTGAGTTTCTATATATAACTACTCGTAGTTATGTTATTTTTTTACTATTAAAAATAAAATTAAGACAATTTTTAAAATAAGTTTTTGTATTTTTTATATTTTCCAGGCGAGTTTAACGGTTCTGTCGGGCTTTTCCCGGCTAATTACGTCCAGAGGGTCGAAAGATACTCGACTCCTCAGCACACTTGCTTGCCTGTATTCCTTTTTCTGTTTGATATCCTTTTCTTTCCTTATATAACTATAACTATTTCGGTTTTCTAGTTTGTAATTTTTATACTAAAATCTCTGGATTTCTGTAATTAAGCCGTACTTGAGCATCTTTTTTGGTGCCCAATTTCACTCACAGTTAGCTCTGAATAGCAATCTTTTTGTAAAGCGTCCACTTTATCTATACCTTTTTTTCGTTTGGAATAATACAATCATCTTTGCTAAATATTAATTTTTTTTTTACGAGCAGAGTACAGTCAACGTTTTCGTTATAGATGAACTTTTGCAGAAATTGCATCTCGCCCAATCCTCATCACAAAGTTCAGACTTTATCGAAAATATTGAAAAGGTTTTTTAATATGCTTGGATTAATCTTTTGAATTTTTTGTATTTCTAACTTTCTTTAAAAGCTCTACGAGCGGGTGGTTGGCCAAATGAAGCCAATAGTCGATGAGTATTTGGAGAAGGTCAACCGCAAGGAAGAAGAACTTGCCGCCTTGAATGCTTTGTACTGCGAATCTACAGCTTTGCACGACCAGCTCGTTAAGGAGAGCCAAATTGCCTTTTCAGTGCAGCCGCTTTCTCAGGTGCGTCCTTGCATCCTGCGCTCAGCTCAATGTTGAATTTTATTTTTCTGTAGACTTCTTCAAATAATATGTCAACTGACTCTTTAAGTTTTATAAGTTAATTTCAGAACCCTCGATCTTAAAATTATGGCTAGTTTTTCGTACGCCTCACACAATCGTTATTATTTTAAAGCTGGGCTACTTTCCAACCTTAAATAAAAGTAGAAACTTTTATATGTAAAAAAGTATTTGACTGCGCGGGTTGAAGCCAAGTTAAAAGAAGTTTTTCGGGGAAAAAGTTAAAATGTTAGTTTATAGGCCGAAGGAAAATGTTATATTATTATTATAACCGGATAATATATGGTTTTGAAGTAATTATATTTTTAAAAATGTTATAAAGACAAAGGCTGACTTAATAAATTTAAAGTTATTAAGTGGGCTTCTGATCCGCCGAAAAAGTAATCCAGGAAGGGACAGGGTAGAAGTGGCCAAAAATGTGACTCTTGTGTAAAAATTGATAACTAAACAAAAGTTACAAAATTAGGTTAGTGGCTATAAAATTTGATAACAGTGGTTTTTTTAATCCCTCTAAGATTTTGACAAAAATTACCAATAAGTCCCTCCGTTAGATTTCTAAAAAAAGGTATGTTGAGTCAACTTAACTAAACAAGCAGATAATATTATGCTTAAAAATATACATAAAAAATGCTTTAGAGATCTTTTTGACGCAGTGACCAGCAAAGTTTATAAGATTCCACAAAAGTTTTAGCATCCGTAAAAACTGATTACTTATTAGTTGCCAGGGTTTAAAAAGGCAATAAAAACAAAGGACGAAAGCTGGTATGAGTTCCCTCAATAAAGACGAAAACTATCACTTCCGCAAATGTATAAATAAGTCCAAAATTTCCCCCATTTAATAAAATAACTTGGGGACAGTAACTCCTACGCGAATCTCTCAGACCCTTTGTAAAGAAAAATTTATATGAAAGCACTAAAAAATGCCCCAGGACAAAGAGCAGTCATATGAATAGATAAGTGCAATGAGAATCCAAGACTTTAAAATAGCTTGAAGAGAAGATTTCATTTGGTAGATAAAAAATAATAAAGCCGTAGATATTGTACTTTAGAGTGTTCTTGAATTATTTCTTGAGGGATGAAAAAAATATAAATGCGTGTCTAGCCTTAGATAAAAACATTTAAAAAGGTATATATCTTTTCAAAATGTCTTTTCTACCACACTTTTCCTGTCTTTATGAGCTGTAACGCGCTGCAGAAGTTTATGGGGAACGCAAAGTTTTTAAAGGATACTAAGCCTACTATCAAAATATGTTAAATAGTACAGTATAACCGTTAAGAGAATATAGACTTAGGCCGACCTGCAGGAATATTTATTATCTACCCCTAAAATATTCTAATTTTTCCATTAAAAAATTATTTATTTAGCAAATAAAAAATTCCATATACATATATACAGAAAAGCAAATCATTGCTTGCTCTAATTTTCTATGTAGGTAACTGACTACGTTTCACTAAATAAAGTTAAGTTTTTAAAGGTTGATGTATGAGTCAATGCTGTATAGATATTTCTGTTGATATCATGGGGAAAAAAAGTACAGAGTCAGTTCCAAGTTCTTTTAACAAAATTTAGGATTGACAAATTGTTAGTGCTTTTTTCCTCAAGTATAGGCTCAAGTGTTATCCAGCAGTTCGCTCCACACCCCAGCACGGGGGTCCACTCTATCCTTTTTCTTAGTGCTTTTCTTGTTAAGTTCAAAAAGTTGTCGCTTCTTCTGTAAATCCTCAAAACTATGCTGCTGAGTTTCTTGTTCGTTAACTTGTAAAGGAAAAAAAAAAAGTGAATTTTTATAAAAACAAGATAATATAGTAAAAAGAATCAAGTAAATCTAGGCTATACCTGCTTTCAAAAGCAAAGACCTCGTCTCCTCGGTAAGTGGTTCGTGTGAATACAAACAGTCATCTTTACGGGTACAGTGATGGTAGTGATGGAAAAAAATGCAAGGCATGGTTTTTGTGTCTAAAAAATCCATATTTAACAAACCAACCGAATTTTAAATAACAAAACCAAAGAAAGAGTAACAAACTCACCGTGTGAGTAAGGACAAAATTTTCCTTTAAGACAACTGCCTTTTTAAAATGTCTGCAAAGTTCTTTTTTTAAAAGAATCTCTCCTTGGTGGATGTAGGTGCATTCCTCCCCCTTCGAACAACGTCCACTATTGTAATACCGGCAGACCTCAGTCTTCACCTTCCTATGAACTTTTGCTGGGGGCTCTACTACCCTTTCCACCTCAGCAGCTGTTCCAGGCGTGTGGCGAGGAGAATTAGTGCATTCTACGATCGTAGACACTTTATCAGCTATATGCTCAGTTAGGCTTCTACAAATGTCCTCCATAGTGGGATCAACCACAGGAACAAAGTTAACACCCTCTAGTAAAAGAGACTCTGCAGTGTTCGGACTCAAAGTACTAGCTTTCCCAGGATGATTTCCGTGAAGAGATAAAGCTTTCATTTTTTTTTTTTTGAAATAAAACTACATATATATAACGTCGTTATTAGTAAGCTTTCTGTTATTCTTAAGGAAAACCTGTTAAATTTTACGCATTCGTTAGGATTCTCCTCCTTAAATTTCTTCCGAACTATTTTTGTTTTTCTCTTATTTTTGCGTTTAGTTGAGTTAAGTTCTAATCAAAAAAATTTTAATAAAAATAAAAAAGGCCTAAAAAAAGGATGGTGTTCTACCTTGTAACTTAATTCCACCCTCTGCATCTTGAGATTTCTTTAAACTGGCGCTTTTCAACTGCTATATATATATATCAAAAGTTTATATTAAACTTATGTAAGTCCCTTAAATCACGTTGCTAAGAACTAGAAATATCGCAGAACAGGCGATTTACTTACTTCAAGTGGCTCTCTCGCAAAAAGCGTGGGGAGAACGGGAAGGTCAACTTTCAAAACATTTCTTTTTGAAACCTCCCTAGAGGTATCGTCTAAAAGCCTTTTTTGCGAAGCCCGTGTTTCTTTCTTTAATAAACTTATATTTAATGATATATCGCTAAGCTGAGAGTTAAGGTCTCTTGAAAACGATTGAGCTAATTTGGGCTCAGATATACCTTCGTTCAAGATGTGTTCTGAACTTTCATAATCAATATTGGGCTTACTTTTATTTTTAACACCAAGTCCGCTGTTTTCAACAGATAGACAAGCAGTATTTTTAATAACGCTATAATTTAGATTATTAATATTTACATATGAGTCAGCCTTGCTAGATACCTCAGTAGCGCCTTGGGGGAGATTGGTTAGAAACTTTTTAGTTTGTGAAAGTGAAATTGTTTGTGAATCTTTAATTTCTTTTAAATCTTTGCCAGAAAAAGAGTACGAGACTAGTTCATCAATACTTACATCGCAAAAAAAATTTGTTTCTAAATCGGCTAAATAAAATTCCTTAGAAGTAAATTCAGTTGTTGCTTTTAAACATTCAGAGGCAACAAGAGTTATAAAAGAAGACGGTAAATAAGAAGAAGTTGCAAGAAATCTACTGTAAAAAGGTAAAGTAACAGGCAGCGACTCCAGGGGAATGCCATGATCCTTAGAGCGTACAATGTCCCATAAGGAGGCAGTGTCAGCACTTGTACTTCTTGGAATAAAATAAGACGTTTTCGACTTCTTATTAGCTAAAAATCTAATAATTTTATTGCAAGGAAAAAATTGAAAATTTGAAGGTAACGTAGAGAGAAGACAAAAATTAGTTTCCAATGGATTAAAAAGGAAAGGGCCCGAGATCGCACAGAATTCAAGACAATTTAAAATTTCATGTATATCAAAATATCCATCTACCCTACATTTCTCTTGAGTAAAATTATACAAAAGATTCTGGCGTGTGAGGTAAAAAGGAAGAAGGCTAGATTCATCACACATTTTAGACGGAAAGATTAGGTTAGGCCGACACTTTTTATCACTATCCTCAGACAATGATGTACAGCAATTCTTGTGAGTGTCATAATTATATAACCCGCTAAATAAATTTTTGTTATCAAAAAAATCCTTTTCAACTTTACAACTAAATGCAGCTGGTTTAAAAAGTAAAGAAAATATTTTCTTACTAATTATAAATGTTTTATCTTTAATACTATTTTCTTTAACTTGTGCGAAAGATGGTTTTATTAACGATTTACATTTTGAAAAACCACTTTTTAAATTATTATAATTGTTATTTTCAGTGTCAAAAGTCTTAATATTACTACTTCTGTTATAAGCACCAGTATTTTTACTATTATTTAACATATATTAATAGCGCAATAAAGTAATTGAAGCGCATGTGCTTTAAAAACAAATGCTAGGGTAATTCACGTGCAAAGAATTTCTTGGCTGTTTACTTTAACTTTTGCCTGATTTGTCCGAAGCTTTTCTTTTATCCTTTAGGATCAATAATGGGAAACAATATGCTGATAACTCTTTCTTCTGAGTTTAGTTCTGTTAAAAATGAAAATAATTTGTTAAAAATAACGCAATATACAATGAAATAATAATTTGAATTACTTAAAACTGTCTTTACTTCACTTTCCCATTTACTATCAAAGCTGCCCTTTAATAAAAAGGTATACCGGGAGTTGTATTTTTGTAGCAAAGACAGTTTTTAGCTAGGTAAACCGTATTTTTAAAAGGGGCATGGATTTTTGTGACATCTGACGTAAGTTTACTTTTTATGCCGTAGATTCCAATTTGTCTTTGACCCTTCTAGTTAAATTGATTTTTTGAAACTTGCTTTTATCAAGCACACATAAGATTGTGGATGACTTAAACTGTCAATTTATCACTTCTAAATTACAATCCTTTTTTTTTTTAGATTTCATTCACCTTACAGCACCTATTCAAAATCTGAGTAGTCGATGGTAGCTAACAATTGTTTATAAGGTAGTTTTTTAATTAAATTGCAATATTATGTATGGTATATATATGTATTTGGTTAATAAAAAATGTGCGACTTGCACATTTTTTCTACTCCGCTCTTTACTTCTTTTTCGGTGTTGTAGTTGTATGTCCATCTAGAGGACCAACGATATAGTAAAGGTAATAGTTTTAGTGTATAAGGCTAGAACAAAGATAAATTTAGAGGGCGAATTAGTCGAAGTTGATAGACAACTTAGTAGTCTAAAGGACAACTAAATTAACTAGTTTTTCTAGAAATTTTAAACTTTTCATTGCCCTTTAGACGATTGTGTTAGTCCCCTCTAGACTGTTAATTTTTACTCAGTCCCTCTATAGTGAATGAAAAACGAATTAGATTAAAACTTAAGTACTCTTACCAAAGACAAGCATATCATGGTCAGTATTAGGAGCACTTTTACTTTCATTACGTCCGAGAGGGATCGGAACACGAATTACCACTAGCACGTATTTTTGTCACAGTTGTCCTGAGAAAACCATCACCAGGAGAAGCAGTTATATCAAAGTTCCGACGACTTGAAGGGGACGTCCAGCGAAAATGCAAGCCGGCAATCATTGTTTTCGAGCTTCTCCTAAAAAGGAGAAGCGGAAGGGTGGGGAGTGGTGGAAAGTGGGAAGCCTACGCTAAACATTTTTTTAGCATTGGATTACTACAATTTTTTGTCGTTTAAAAGACTTTAAATTTGCTTAACCTGATTTTTTCCTCTACACTTACTTAATTGAAATTGCTTAATTGCGGCTGTGAGTGAATCCTTATAATGAAAGATTTAAAAAAAAGATACTCAATAGAAAAGCACATTTAAAACAAAGTTTTTTTTAAAAAAAAGAATCTTAATTTTAACACTTAAAAAAAATCACCAAAATAAAAATGAAGTAATTTTTAACTTTAAAAAGAACAAAAAATTCGTTTAACACTATGGAATTTTTTAAAGTAAGGTAAACAGTAAAACATAAATTTTAGTACGGCACATGTCGTAGACCTCACAAGCTTAAATGTGATTTGAAAACCAAACTTAATAATTTTTATTTGTTTACCCGTTGAAAATTGATATTATAATTAACCTTTAATGAATTTAATTCCAGGAGAAGTCCGTTATAAAATAACTTAAATTTTTTTTTATATAGAAACTGTTAATTTTTCTTCGACTGTTTTCAATACTTTATAAACAGGTAAGTTTAAATGGTTTTGAACCCAAGCAATATATTGGGAACTTGTCATAACGGCAGGCCCTTAATTTTTATCTGTCACAAGTGAAAAGATACTTCAGTAACACCATCTAATTTAGGAGAATTTAAATTTAAGTTAGGAGCATATATTTTTAGTTCTTCTTTAGTTTAAGGTGTTTAGTAAAAATTAAAAGTAAACTTAAGTCCAATTTGTATAAAGAGGTCATATAAAGTGTGATAAAATTTATTTTTATCAAAGCTCCTATTATTACAAAATTTAGGGCCGAGACCAATAATTTTATCAATGTTAGGTGAAAGTAAGGTGCCTCAAGGAGTAAGGTAATAAAACTTAATTTTTATTATATTAATAAAGAAAGACATCGGTAATTTCTTAGAAAACCCTTTCAGAATTTAATATCCTTTTAGGGTTAATGGAACTCCAGGAATAAATTATGTAAACATTTATCCCCAAGACGTAAAATTTTATCAAGAAAAGATTCAAGATAACTACTTAAAATTTCGGCTAAAGCCAAAGCAAGCAGGATGTCAATCAAAAAGTCAATAGCTACAAAAATAAAAAGCATAAAATATACAACTAGTAAAACATTAAATGAAGCAACAATCATAGCAAGAGAGAAAAAAGAAAACAAAAGAGTAAAGCTGTTAAATATAACATATTTTTTTAAGGTTAGGGTGGGGTTTTTACTTGCTAAGTGATATCAATTATAATATTATTAACTGTACAAAAATAATCAAGTTTCTAATTACCCACTCTATAATTCCAACTTTTTGTTTTCTCCCTGAGTAGGAAAGAATTGTTTATATAGTGTGGAAGTAGAGAGAGAACTTACCATTTTCAAAGGTTTAAGGAAACTTTTTGGGGGGTAGAGGTTTCTTCTTTCCTTTTCGTTGCCTGAGAAAAAGCTGTAGTAGAAGAACTTGCTATTAGAGGTTCTGTATTCTAACAACATAAATATGTGTTCTCCCGTGGTAAGCCACCCCTTTTTTAACGTCAGGCCCGAGAACTTTACTATGCCTTCTCTTATGCTTATTTACTGGTTTAATCCTAAAAGTTTTATTTATCATTATCGATATTTTTAGTAAGAATATCAACTTTCTCCAATTTATTTTTAGATATCTTAATTTCTCCGCCACAACTTTTTTAAAAACTTTTTTATTCTCCTTTCATTTTTGAACAATTTATCATCTATTGAAATTTTTTTGGAGGCTTCTATTTATGGTGACCCCCTTCTTTAAATACATTATAGCACTCAAATAAATACTACCAATTTAGTCTTTTGAAGAGCTTAGTAGCATCTTCAGATTGTTAATAAAAAGAGAACGCACATACAGACCTGGGTTCTAATAACATAGTTTGTAATAAGAGACATACCAAGCTCATCAAGCTTTTTAAAGAAAAACTGTTCAATTTTAATAACTTTAATAATTTTATTTTGGAAAAATTGGATAGCTGCTTAATTAATTTTTTTATGCTGCAACCTCTTAAAGACTATAAAATTGAGCAAGTTCCTTTTACCTCTTCTCTAAGTTTAGCCTTTTAAGTTAAATTTCGCTTAGAAATGATAGTTTAGGGGGGACTATTATTAGCTTTTGGATTCAAGAGTTTTCAGTAAACTTCACTAGGTTTTTTGTGAAGCATATACATTATTATTGTATCAAAAGAAATAGGCCTAAGCACGAGGGGAGTTTTCAGTTCTCTAAAGTCAAGTCACTGGCTAGCTTATATACCTATTTTACCACGCAGGTCTCACTAAGTTATATGCACATATTAACTGCGTCCCCTATTTATATTTGCACACAAAGAATAAAGTAACCAGAGCGCTCTCGTAGTTTTCCTTCCAACACTATCCTTAAATCTACATCTAATAAGAGTTTAGAGGCTGTTACGGTGGTGGCCCTGTAGCTTTGCATAATATTTGTCTAAAAGGCCCTTGGCCGGTGGAATTATATGAGTCTAACCCTTTTTCCTTACTAAACTCAATACAACCATTCATCATTGCAGCCACCTGTCCCCACCACAGTCCCTTTTCGCATTAAAAAGACAGCTAATAATTTTCCCTTTTCCATAATAGTTAAGGAGAGTTAATTAATTATGCTGCCCAATACTCGATAATTAGATCTCATTAATGTGACTTTCATCAATTTTAATTGATTGCTTTAATAAATTTTACCCGTTTCATATAAGCGTACTATATATTTACCAAACTCCGAACCATCAGAACTTCTGTAGGACCTTTCCAGCTTCAATACCAAACTTCTCCCTTTCTTTGTAATTACGTAAACTGTATCACCAATTTTTAAGTCCGGTTCATCCCCAAATTTATTTTAAGCTTTCTTCATTAAGTCCTCTTGAGGTTTTTGCATTCTTAACCACTCATCTTTCAAGGCATTTAACTTTACCGCATTTATTCCCGTTTTTAACACATTATTAGCTGATTCACTGCTTTCATATATAATATATTTCTGTCTTGTAAGCCTACACTCTACTCTGGCCCCTCCCCCCGCTCTTTTTAAACATCATAAAATAAGGGCTTAATCTTAAAATTAGGCGGCCTTTTATAACAGTATATATAGTCAGCTAACAGCTCCGCCAAATCTATTTACTTCTATACAGCTCTTCTCTTATGGTTGGCTCTTTCTACCATCCCAATGCTGGTTTTTCACTCACCTATGCCACCTCAGTGTTACACTCTCCAGGAAAGTTTTTCTCCTCCCTGCCCATACTAATGTTTTTAGATTACCTCAACTTAAAACCTCCTTTAAGTCATTCTTTGCTAGCTCTTATTTGCATTTTTAATGCTCAAACCCCAACATAATTAATGTACCTGTCGAGTATGATCAATAATACACTATAAAAGCCCTTATGCTTTTTGTTCATATAATCCGCGCACTGCTAATTGGTCAACGGCTTATAGGGCATTTTCCTTAAAGAAAAACGTCCTTCTGCACACGGCTTGTGTTACCAAACCGTATACAGGTATCACATTCCTGAACTACCTGCCCAGCCAATACTTTACTTAACTTTGCACAAAAATCCGATGTGGAACAAATTCTTATTTACCTCCCTACTCCTATCCCTCTCAAATTTTCCTCAACGGCTTTGTTCGGGTCTTCGCAAGCCCCAAACAACATACCTTTGTTTTTTTTAAACCAGCGAACTTTCTCTATTTGAACCCATCGGGAGAGAAGGGCAGCCCTATATTCAATTTTTTAGTTATATAGTGGAGCGACCAATTATGATTATTCATTATTTGCTGGAAGATATTCACTCTCTTCCCCGCAGAGTATCACTCTCACACTTGTCTTAAAATGATCAGTTCCACATTCAGTTTCTGGCTTAATTTGGTATAATCCACAAACAAGTCATTGTTAATGGCTCCCTATCTTGATACTATACTTTTTCTGAGCATCATTATATTGCGCACTTATAAACGCTACGCAATGTTCTCGGCCTCCATAGAGCAGTAAAGGCACAACACCTCTCGTACTGATATCGCTAGCGTCCGTCTATAAAATTATTAGGTATACTGGGTTAATAAACTCTACACTTTTTTTGTTTTTAAATAACATGCTTAATCAAGGTCCATACCTTTCCCGACTTTTAGTTCATTCAAATTGTACACTCCTCTTC
The DNA here is from genome assembly GCF_036711695.1 of Zophobas morio. Classification (NCBI taxonomy): domain Eukaryota; kingdom Metazoa; phylum Arthropoda; class Insecta; order Coleoptera; family Tenebrionidae; genus Zophobas; species Zophobas morio. The sequence continues at coordinate 29,913 of NW_026972210.1, read as the reverse complement.
AGTATACCACTTAACAGCTCTACATGCTCCAAAATTTTAAGGCTTGCACGCATTGTGGACATTTTTACACCACGGTCAGTCAACTTTCTGCTAGTCACTGAACCGAGCTTTTACAGAAACTGCATTTCCCTAAACTTATCTTCACATTATAACATTCATACCTTTCCACAAACATAACTGATTATACACAGATTCGTTTATGCTACTCATCAATTATTATCAAACATAAACAAGATTATAATGCAAGCCCGCTGTGATAAAATCCGTAGACCTTTAGTATTCGAAAGGTGCTTTCATGTAAGCGAAAGAAGGCATGGTCCACTGAACCCCCTTACCATTCGGAATAGTAAACGCTATTTTCCTGAGTCACGATGTGTAGCTCTCTGGTGAAAAATCCCTTTGTATTGTTTAAAATAGTAAAAAATTTATCGCTCCTCGCCTCCCACTTGATGAAACGCTCTTTTGGCACGCCGTATCTTTTTACTACATATTGCTTATTTAAACCTTGCAGCGTCACACATTCTCATATACTTTTTTAGTATTCGAGTTTTTCACAACAACACCACCATGATTTTCCTCGTAATCGTTAGAAAGCTCCAACAAAGCAAGATTAAACAATTTCTCGCACCCTTTTTAACGTAACTTTAAGTGGTTTCCAACAGCGTAAACGCTTTTTTTCTCTCGGTCCCATTATAAGTTAGATATCCTCTTAGCTAAACTGCTACCCTTGAACCCGTTGCAGTCCAGTATACCAGTCGCTGAAAGTCCTGTTCAGTATCCTTTACAGTAATATTGTATTGCTCTCGAACCCCTTCACTCTCATCCTCGATTAGTCCTCTTCAAACCTTATGTCAATAATAAATGATTCCTTCTCTATAAGATTTAAATTCTATCGTGCATACGAGACTGCACAGGTTATTTACCGTTAACTAACTGAAGGCCCAAATCCTGGAAAATTTGTTCGCCAAACATTAATTCTACACCCCTTGGAAGCATGTATCGCTACATAGACTCTTAACCGCTTTGTCACGTTATTTAACTTAGGCGACCAGAAATTGTCCCGACACACTCACACCTTCGACCTCCAAAATTGGACGCCTTACACTTAAACGTTGGTTATGTTTCTTATTCACCCAATATAACCTAACATAGCTTTTGTCAAATCCTGTATCTAACTTGATCTAGTCTTTAAGTTAGTCATAAACTAGACTACTAATTTCTTTACAATTATGGCTCCAAACACTATAAATCCCGTGAAAGTTTTCCTTTTAAGAGCTCGTAAACCTTTTAGGATTGCACGGGTGTTTAGAGAGAGATCCATCACTAAAATAACGTCTTACCTGTTTTTGAGTCCCCACTAACTTTTCACCAATTATTTTAAAAATTCACTAATTTTAGAGGAATTTCTTTGTGGTGTCCTTCTCTAATAACTTAAAATATATCGTTATTAAACATGCTTACTAAATTTGTAATTTTTCTGCGAACAGCTGTAAAATTATGACAGTTATAAAGGTATGAAATGAACTCCAGAATTTTTTAATAACATGATGACCAAGCAAACTAGATGGTATTAAAAAGATGCGTCCTTCTTAGTCTGCCAGTTAAAAGAGATATTAAGGTTGCAATTGCCTTTATGTAGGCTTGTACAAGTACCTGCGCATCACAAACTTGCAACAATCCATTCACAATAGCATTATCTCTTCAGTATAGTACTATGAAATTTAAAAAGAACTTTTCTTTGCTCTTTCTTTATTTCCTGTTGAAAAGGGCACTACAGTTTAGTCGGATGAACTACGCGGTGAGTAATTATTCTCATTATTTGTTTTAACTCATCACGTGCTTTTACTTCTGTCCCACATTTTGTACACTTTGTATTTCTTCCCCTGATGGCATAAATACCCCTCCTCTACGGGACGTTAAATGGGTTTCCGTCATTATTTAGTTATTATTTGGTGTAGTGCAACTTAAACTAAGCGCCCCTGTGCGACCGCTCTATTGTTTTAACAAATAAGCGTTCGTGTATTAGTAACCTTCAGATCGCTAATTGAGTTTATTTTATTTAATGTTTGGTTCTGGTTTGAGTTTTAATCCTGTACTAATCCCTGAAGACCAAAATAACTACAAGGCAGAGAAGCAAGAGAGGAAAAAAATCCCGTTTATCAAGTGTATATATATGTATATATATATGGTCCACTAGTGCAATAATCATACAATTTTTAGATCAAATGAAATGGCATTCATTAATTAAATAACCTTTCACAGTCTTAACCTAAAAAATGCATCATAGCAACTTACTAGCATTTTAATCCTCCAAGATTACCGAGGAATCTTTTAAACATCTATTACATACCCACGCTTCTGCGAATCCGCTGTGGTAAAATTACTCATAATATTCACCAACCAATAGTTATGTCTTAATTTTAACTGTATCCGTAGTCACCGCTCCTTCCGCAGATAGCTTTGAGGTGTATAAATTGATAAATAAAGGGCAAATTTTTAAGTAAAATTAAAAAATGGTGGTTGACTCAAAAATTTATCCCCCGACCTCCAAAAAAAAAAGATTGGTCACTCTACTACTAAAAAAGGGGGTATATTAAACTACTATGAATATACAAAAAGGTGTAGAAATAAAGAAAGACCGAAGTAAGAAAATAACAGACAACATCTTAAACCACACCACTGCTGCTTCTCTTTGTTTATTGTGCACCCCGATCCTTTTTTAAAATTCGTTACTTTGATAATAATAGTTGGTTTTAAAAGTAACTGCATTACAGATTTTTAACATAATTTTTATTTAAAGAAACTTTCAACCAATTTTCTTAGCTGTTGCATTTCAGTACAACAAGCAACGAGAGCTGTTGTAAGTAAACTTATACATCGCACGGAGCAGAAATCGTTGTGTCCTTTGCGATTTCATTTAATAATTTTTTTTTTAGTAATTTATTTTTTTTTATCATTGCTTCACCTTTGGTTTTCATTAGCTTTTTAGCTGTGTTATTCTTTAGTTCAACAAAAATTTTATCTTAGCTATTATATTGAAGGAAAGTTTACCGCTGTGGTTGAAGTATCGCTATCCCTTGATCTATATCCTTCTCCGGTTCCCTCCCTATTAGAAGATGCAGTTAAGCATTATGAGACACCTAAAGCTACCTATGCTACCACTACAGTGAGCCTGAAAGTTGCATATCGCCCTGGTCATCACAGGTAGATAGGCAGGGCTGCAGATAGACTCATCAGAAAAGATACTTTTCACAAGTAGTCATTGAAACACAAACTGGATATCTTTAGAGACCGACGAAGCATTGTCACCTTTCAGACGCTTTGTCCAGAGAATTGAAGACCAATGCCAAAAACCACCTCCGCCTTTTAAAACAGCGTGATTTGTGGCTGGAAGCGATTAAGGTTAAGTGGTGTTCTTTGCCGACCATTACCCTGCATTATGCGGTCTTTCCCGGCTCATGAGACCTCAGCCGTTATCAACGGACTTCACAAACCGAGGGCAGTTGATAAAATGCTAAAAAAGTTACCATCTCTCCTGTTTTGTTAAAACTTTACTCTCGCTTGACTCCTCTCCGACACTATGGAAAACAGCCAATGTTGTGACGCTACTCAAGACTTTACGTTTAGTAGACCCTAGCAGACATTGCCCCATTAATCTACTTTCAGTGGTAGGTAAACCGGTCGTCCTACGACTCCGGCTAAAAGAGTTTGTAGAAATACACAAGGCAGTTCCAGTATTCCAAATGGAATTTAAAAAAAGGTTACTCGGAGACACAACAGCTATTATGCTTTATTAAGTGGGCAACTGGGGGCTTCAATACTAAGAAATCTGCGGGCTCATTGTGCTCGACGTTGTAAAGACCTTTGACCGCTTACGGCACGAGGGTCGCCTATTCAAATTACCCGCATTAGGTGCTCCATGTTTTCAACATACTTGCGTCGATTCTATGCAAACCAACTATTGATTAAAAATTAGCACTGCGCTCTCATCATACCTTCTGCTGATAGCTGCTGTCCCTCAAAGCCCTTCTTTCAGTGGTTGGGAAATTCCCGTTCGCGAAGCATTCTAAGCTGATGTCACTGCCATTTCTTTTTAAAAAGTCTCTCATTATTACGAAAACACTTACAACGCTACTTGAAAACATTTGCTAACTGATGCCTATTTAATTATTAATGCAGATTTAAGCAGAGCATCTCTTATTTTTGTAAAGATACATTGCAGTATTCATCTTCACCTTCAATTCTCCAGGGTGTGTTAACTCAGCAACAACACGGGTATGCGCGGCGGTAACAAGCATTTTATCACTGCTGTGTGCAAAAAGCGCAATAAACTCTCCCCGACCTACGCATCGTTTGCCTGTTCAATCGCCGACTCACGAATTTCTGAAGATGAAAAAAATTGGCTCCTTCTATCAATGACTGGCTCATCTTTTTTTAAAAGCTACTACTTCAGTTTTGGGGGTGGTTACTAGGCATTCAAACTACTAGTGGACCCAAGAACGTACATACGAATCCGGAATAATTGCACGATTCCAACGACCCCATTACGCGATTTTAGCTCTCTTGTATATATAATGCCTTGGGAACCACAGAAACTCCTTTTAACAGAGCCTATATCCAAATCATTAATAATTTAAAAAGTTAGCTAGTACTTGAAACACCTCACCCGATGGTGTTTTTCTAACGGTTTCTAATACTTTAGACCAACGAGCTGAAGTCCAGGCTCTTACATTTTCTTTATCCCTCAGTACTTCAAGGTATACTCCTTTGGGAGATGCAAGGGCGCAAATTTTAAAGCTAAGCAGACTCTGCTTAACTTATTAAGCGTCTACTAATGCTATTATTTTAAAAGAAAGGCAGCTAGTTTTTCTTAAATATGTCACTCTCTAAAGCTCTTTAGGCCACTAGCCCAAAGGGAATTATATACCCATTTATAAACGTGGGTTTTACATACTAATCGTATTTTCTAATGTCATTAAGTATTTAAAAAGAAAGTTGATGGGTATACCAAGTTTTCTTTCTCGAGTAGATTTTTAGCTCAAGTCCTGCGGATTTGTCGACTCTCACTTGTGGCGGTATATACGAACTGTGGAGCTACATAGTCTGAGTTATTTCTGTTGAAACTAGTGTGCCTTTACCATATCTATGAGCGCGAAGAAGTTAAGTCGCCTCATCGGCTTAGTGACGTGCCGATAAATATAAGGGTAGATAATTCCTCACGCTTGGAATGCATAATTAACCAAGAAAGATGTGTATTTTTGCTTTGAATTACCCTCTTTTTCACGGAAATAACCTACTTGAAACTCTAACAGTTTAGTGTTAGGCCATAAAATTAATTTATTAAGAGAAAACGACTTACATTTTTTAATGTTTTTTTTGGCAATCGTTACTGCTTTAAAATCAGTTCAACATACGAAAGCTTTGGCTTTCGCGATGACCTCACTATGTCGGTGCGTGCACCGCTCACTTAGTGATTTTATACTTAACTAAGTGTTCTGAGCTTTCCACAACAGCTTCAAAACCATTGTAAGTACTAGAAAGCAAAGTCGATTTAGTAATGCTGTATATAAAGAAAGTGTTACTCGGGATGCTTTTTCCGGTGCGAGCTACCCTCCGTTTGTGTTTTTGTTGATTAAACATAGGCCCGTTTTTTCCTTAGTTGGTCGCCGAATAAAGTATCATTCGCTGATCACGGCTACTCAATTTAAGCTATTCGTAAAAAACAATACAACAATAATATTCTGTACTTTGTTGTATAAAACTTTCTGATACTTTATAAATAAATATGTATTACTTTTGTTATAATCGTGAACGTGTTTTACTCTAATTTTATGGACTTATAAATGTAGTTGTAAGCAAATTAGAGCAAAAAAAAAGTTTTACAATCATTCCTTCCTCTGTCTTTTTAAACCAAAGACTGAGTATTTTTTGATCTTTTCCACTGACTTCGAGTTTTAAGTTTAATTTTATAATAATAACGATTGTTGAATACTTGCTTTTCTAGGTTATAGACTGCTTGATTGAAAATGTTCTATATAATAATTATTAACTTAAAAACTGTAGCACCCCTGAAGCGAAAACTTCTTTTTTATTTTTATTTATAGCACTGGCTTGCTACAGTCGTGATTTACGGTCAACTGCTGCTTAATCTACTTTCCCTCTATTGATTGAGGGTGCGAAAGTCACAACTTCCCTAACGATTCATTGCACCATCAAAGATAAGAAGGTATGAGCTTTAGCTACATAATAAAGACGTATTAGCAAAGTAATAACAATATTACATGTAATAAAAAGGTTTTAATACCGTTATATTATTAGAAAAAATATTTATATATTAATATATATTACTAGGTTAATAGATAAACTATGGTCAGCCCTCAAATAGATCTAGGCAATGTTTGGCCACGGGGTACTTGGTGTATCAACGAAAAAACTAATCAAGTGCCTGTCTCATTAGTATGTTGTGGGGTTATGTTTTCAAGCATTAATTTAGAAATACAGTTGGGGCTCGAGGCTTCCTTGTATTAAGGGATTGGATAATAGTTATAAGTTCCTTACTACTGGTAAGCTTAACCTTGTTACATATATTAGGTTTATAAAAGGTAAGCAGTAACTATGGTGGGCACGCGTGCTTGGAATGGTGTTCATTGTTCATTATGGTCGGACTCTATTATAGTTGGTGAAATTCCATTGAATCGGCCGGTGCCTCTACTATTTCGGAAGGCATCGTCCTGAGCGTCCAGCGTCGTGGATGGACGGCATTATGCTAGTCTCAGTAGATCATATGGCCCTTGTTAATTTTTATAGGGAATTATTTTTGGCCCAGAAGACTAAATTATTCTGTCAGCTCTCGTAAAGCCAAGCATTTTCCTCCTTAATTCAAATGTTGATCTTGTTGTTAAGTTTTTTATCGCTGGAAAACAAGAGTTCATATATCCTACCCTCAACTTAGGTATTCTCTTAACCAGCGATCTGATATGGTCTGTTAGGCCATATTGCTGGTTTTTGCGTTTTCATATTAAGTGGACCTACTATAGGCCTCCTTTATAGCCCTCTCCAATAACACAACAGCCGTGCCTAAACCAAGAAGCTCTCTCAATGGTATGCGCCATGGTGTCAATGCTTCTGTCTAAGTGATCTCGAAAGGTTGGCCAACTAGTTACCTTTTTAACCCAAGCACTCGAGGTCGACTTGTCTCCTATCTTTATGAGGATAAGGTTATGCTCAGAAGAGAGATCAAATGGCGTGTTGACAGAGACAAGTACGTAGATATTTTGTCTTAACGTGATATCTAAAACATCACAAGCCCCTATGACTGGGCGATGTGATGGGTCCTTCGAACCAATAACAATTAAACCTTTTCCGTGGCTATGTCGGTAAACCTCTTTCCATTGGCGTTCCCCGCCTGGTATTCTACAAAGAGTTTTTATTTTCCATCTCCAGCAATTAAGTTGCTGGAGGAATCCGCAAAAATCTTATCAACATCAACTTTATGCATAACCTTATCAGATGATTTATATGGAGCAATTATATAGAATTTCCCATGTGACAGAGCTCTATATCCACGCCGACAGCTTCTAAACTTACCAAGTCGAAAAATAAAGTGCTTGGTGGATAATGTTACTTTTAATTAGGACAGTTACCCCCCTTCTCCGTATCTTCCCTGTCGCTACTGTAAAGAAAATAGTTAGGTACTCTAAACCGACTACCTTCCATCAAATATGTTTCAGAAACGAGAATAAAGTCCAAATTCATTCGGGCAATAAGTTTCTGTAGTTCTTGCTTCTTGCATCGAACGCCGTTGGCATTTCATGCTAAAATTCTTAAGGAACTAGAGATGACCTCGAGTTATTTACTTTATAATAATTTAAATTTTGAAATTGCTCCGTTTTGGTCTTTGCCAGATGAGATTTGATTGTATTGGTAAATGGCGCTACAAAGTTATTCATCATCTCATTTAAGGGAGCTGTATTAGTTGCTTCAGGTGATAAGTTCAGTTTAGTACGCTGTGCATAACTTATTTTCTTCAACAAAGTTTTCAGGATTCTTGGAAGCTTTAGTTGAGGTATTTTTATATATTTTTCTCATAGGTGGATTTTTCAGGTAGTATGAGCACCCTCTTTAACTTGAGGGATGCTCCCCTCGGCAATTGGCGCAGGTAGGCTTTCCATTCTCGCTTTTAGTGAGGACTTCGACTAGTGAGGGCCCCGCAAAATTGACGCATTTGTAGCTTGACTCGCAGTATTTCTCTGTATCTCCAAATAGTTGACATCTATCGCGCTGGCCGATCTTCCCGCTTCTTTTTAGGGGCTCAACCGACATGGCGATACAAGCTGTACTTTTTAAAACAGAGAATCTTGCTTCGCATCTAGACAACTTAACGAGTAAAAGAGGTAGAGGTTGTCTTTTCTTTCTAAAAAAAAATTACGAGCGCATTCTAATTGCCTCAGACGGGTTGAACCCTTGAGACACAAGATATGTCCTTACAGAGTCTGAATCAATCTCTACGAAAATACCCCGAATTACAATTTAAGCTCTTTTTTGCTAGGCAGCTAGTATGTATAATATTCACAGCAGTTTCCGTCAAGAGTATGTGTTAGTTCTCGGTAGTCTTCCGCAGGATTACGTTCACATGAATTCCGTGTCTTAGGACTTTGGCGCTTTTTATATCAATTTTGTTGTCGATACTTTGTTGTTTAACAAATTTCAAGCTAGTTTGTAACGAATTATAATCGGAGGTATTCTATTAATTTTAGGCTGGTTGCTCATAGGGTCATTATTATTATAAATGTTATTGTTATCAATACTGTTGTCATTATCAGTTTCTGTATTATTAATACTATTAGTAGTACTACTATAAATATTGGTATTGACACCACGACTAGCTATAGTCATCTCAATTACTTAATTTGTCTTTGGAAAAGGTTTAAAAGACTTGATTAGTTCTGTTATTACTAGAGTTAATAGTTTTGTATTTATTAAAATCTTTACTATAGTAATGTTGCTATTATCAGCACTACTGTTAACGTAGTTTTTAAACTGGTTTTTTTTAATGGGGTTACAGTTTTTATTATTTACCTAATTAGTGTTGTTGGTATGTTTAATACTACTATCTATAAGTCTACAGTGGTCTCTACCATAACGCTGTCTTCAGTAACCTCTTTATAAAAACAAGGTTCACCTAAAAGTTGGAGGGTTAAAAAGAATGGTAATTATTTTCATTTTTTATAATGTTTGACCCAAAGGTTCCTTAGGTCTTTTAGAAATTACTTTGTCGCAATTTACTTTCTCCAAGTGAGCTAATTTTTTCTTTAAAGCCTCTAGTTCTTTTCTAAGTTTGGCATTCTCAGCTAACAGTTTAGTAATATTATCTCGCTGCCTAGCAGTGACCGCAGAGGGACGCTCCGTGGTAGCAAAGTTTATGTTATAAAAGGACATACTTATAGATTTAAGAATAAGTTTTCAAATGTATGAACATATGAAAATAAAGCGCTACGTGAATAGGTTAAAAATTTAACGTAAACCTGAGGTAATAAGTCGTGCACAGGCTACATCCAAAAACTCAGGAGGACTGCGCGGGTCAAAAGATTGCGTAAATTTTTATTCCCTATTTAGCCTTAAACAATTAAACAGTTGTTTTCTAGTGCCAACTTTGGAATAGCAATTAGCCTTATTGCTAAAGTTTCGAATCTAATTGACTTACAGTAAAGACACTGCAACTTAAAATACTAAATGGGTACCAGTAAGTTACGTAGCGTGCTTATGCACGGTCGTTGATCGTTTTTCCCTAAAATAGGAAAAACGTAGCATAATTATAAAAATTTTCTGAAAATCTACTCCCCCGGCATTTCTATTGCGTTTGTATCCTTGTATATAACCGTTTGGCTGCCTTTCTACCTTTGCTTTTATGTAATTATTAAGGCTTTTTACTATAGTCAAATTTATTTTATCAAGTTTTAGATTTTTACCTCTTTTAAATAGCTGTATACTATTAATCCCCCATTATATACGTTGTATTTGTTTAGTTATGACAACTTACTATACTTTTATTTTCTGATTGTATCACTCAATAGTATTAAATTATCATTACTACTTTCATATGTTTAAAATTAAAATTGGTAGCAGTTTGAACTAACGTTATCTATGAGCAGCTGTTATGATTTTTCTTGAATTCCACAGTCGTATAATTGTTGAAACTCTGACCCGAGCTTTTCAATCGTAAGTATATTATATATCCCTTAGAAAAAAACATCAAACAGTTTACACCTAGTTCTTATCTATTTTTAAGAAATACTATTATAGAAATACTTCTATTTTTTAAGAGAAAAACCGGAGGCAATTTCTTCCACCGTGGCTGATTTTGATGGCGTCCTAATTAACATTGAGACTTTAAAAGTTAAAACCAACATTGCCATCTCTCTTAACTGGACTTGCTATTCAGAGCTGGAAAAATGTATTGTATTACTAATATTAACTAAAGCTAAGTTGCTTAAAGAAAAGATTAGAATCCTTTACAGTCTATGTGACCTTTTTATAATAAATATTTATATAATTAAAAGAATATGTAGTAGATAAAGCAACATTAAAAAGAATTTTTTAAATATGTGTGTCACTTTCCCTAATTTTCTAACTATTATCGTTTACTTGTTTTACTGTTGTTTACTAATTTTTTTGAAAAACTATTTTTAAAGTTCAATGTTTTCATTTTTGGAATTTTGTTGTAAAGATTATTAATTTGTGATTAGGACTTGATAACATAACTTATAAAAACCTCAGTATTTTTATAAATTTTATAACAATTTATTATGTAAAAATCTTCATTTGCTGTGTTTTTTTTTCAGAGTTTTTTGAACGCAAATATTACATACTTATTGATTTTAAACAGAATACTGTCGGTATCCTCTTCATTAAGTTGGATTAAATATTATAAAAAAAAATTGCTGTTTTATACTTTCTAGATTATTATTTTATGAGTTGAAACTTATTTCTGTGTTATCTTGGCATTATTCGTTTTTATAAGAAAATAATAAGGGCACATTCATAGTATAATACTGATAATAATTTCATTTACTTAGAGAATACTTATAAAGAAGTCGATCTATAAATTTCTTTTACATCTTTTTTACTTTTTATAGTATTTCTATTAATAATTTAGTTAAAGAAGGCATTTATTAATCAACTTCATTGTTTATTCAAACCTTGGTTCTAATTTTTTAAAATATATTATTAAACAATACCACTTTGAAATTTTTTAGGTGGAACCCAAGAGATCTTGAAGCGAGAATATGACGATATGTTGACTTCTCCACGCCAAGGCTATGACGTTACAATTCTTGTGGATCTAGAGAAGCATGCTCCAAATAAAGGCATCGACAATTTATTAATAGTAAATTAAACTCACTTGTATCAAGTATTGAAGTTTACCTTCTATAATAGTATTTACGAAAAACAGAAATTATATTCAATTTAATCGAAGCGAATTTTTTAGTTATAAACTCATAACTTTATCGGATTTTAGTTATATTTTTATATTCAAAAAAATTTAATATTACAACCACTTTACGGATTTAATTTTACATAAAATTGATTTTCTATTTTTTTTTCTATAGTTGAAGTCGTGTTTCTTTACATATAATTGTTTGTTTATCAATATAATGTCTTTGTCTTTATTTTTAGTTATTATTGCGGCGGTCACTATTTTGTTAAGCATATATTTTTTTATTTTAGTAAAAATTTTCATTTTAAAAAAAAAAGTTTAATATTATGGAATTGTCCGAATCTTTAACTTATTAACAGTTTTTATAGCCGGTATGTTCTTTTATATAAACATGCTCTGATTTCTATTGGGAAGAACTTTTAGGTTCAACTAATTTTTTTTGTTGGTTAATTTTATGGTAGATGAGATCATTAAAAAAGCCTCTTTATTGAAGCGCTGGGTGTTCTCAGCGCCTTTTGAAAAATTCTTTAACCATCAAATTGCAGGTTTTTTTTTGCATAATAGCGTAGAGAATGTGAATTCTCTAACAATATTATTTAAAAAGAGACCACGTGTTCTCCTATCTTGATCAACTACCGATCTGATTCGAGTTTGTACCTCTCCGTCGAGAAAGACCGCGTGACTTGTGGTATCTTTTTTCTTGTTGATGAGCTTTTTATTTTTTATTTTAAAAATAAAAAAAACTTTGCATTGGTATATTGACTTCTACTTTTTGCTATAAAAATAGTACCCGGTCTCTCTTTTAATAATGAATTATAAAACTATACAGTATTTACGACGACTTTTAAGGATGAAGACGACGTGGTGCTTGGCAAACTGGCCCTCCAGCAGTTTGTGGATATCCGTAAAGAACGACATCTGCAACAGTCCCCGCAAGGCAATTTTACTTTGTTAAAATTTTTGGGTTTGCTCGGGTGCTCTTTATAGTAGTTCGTCTGTGACTTAAAAAATTTTGATTTATTAATTTCAACCTTTTTTTTACCCCAACTTTTTTTTTGCGCTTTTTTGATGTCTACTTATATGATTCAACATTTTTTTTTTAACACTTGGAAAAATTGCTTTCACATTGCGCACCGCTTTCGTGTAGTTTTATACAGCCACCGCGAACCGCCACGCGAGTTGCAATCGTTTAACGTTCTTCGTGGGGATAACGTCAGCTATATCACTTTTGTTCTATTTCCTCGTCACTTTTCGGGTTTGTTATGTCTATTATTGTTTTTTTACCTTTTGTTCTTTTATAAAATTTTATTATAGTGCTACACTTTGCAATGTTTTGGAATTAGTTTTTTTATTGTTTTAAATTTCTTTATATAGATAAGAACAGGTATGAGACTATTAACTTACTTCAGTCGTTCCGCAATTACCTTCACTACCATATTAAGTGCAGTAAGGTGTGCCGTTGATTGTGTTGCCACTGTTATATCTATTAAAAAAATACTTATTACTTAATTTTCTGTATACCGGTTCTTATTCATAAATCCTTAAAAATATTTTTATGGTTAACTAAATTTTTTTTAATATTTTAATTTCTTGACTGAAATTATAAATGATTTACTTATTATATATTATGTTTTTCAATAGGCTCATCTCCACTCTCGAATGCGAGCGCGTGCGATTGACAGCATTAAGATACTTAATAGAGCTCGTCCTGATGTATTCTTTATATATGTTGTGTTGTATATTATAGCATTATGATTATTATTATAATTAACATAATTATTATTACTACTTTCTTTCAATAAGTTATGAACTGTTTTAAATAAGAGGGGGGGAGTTGTTTTTATAATAAATCTAAGCAAACTGTTGTAGCACAATTTTATATTTTATATTATTGACTTGTGATTTTCTATATACTAAGAGTTAAGCATACTATGTAAATCTGAAACAAAAAACTTTAGTCCTTCTTAATTGAACAATTCTTGTTATACTTTAGCCGTTTTTATACTTTTTATTAATTTTTAATTTAATTAATTTAATAAATATAAATAATTACTTAATATATATAATAAAAAATATTAAAGTACAAGAAAAAATATGGTAATTATTAAAAAACATGATGAAAAATATATAAAAAAGTTAATATATATATATACTATTTTCAATATTTCTTTAATAATATTATATAGCAATATCAATAACTTATAATTATAAATCTCTACGTACTTTAAAATTTTTTTTTAAAGTTTTTAGTTTTATGGTTAATTTTATTGTTAATTTATAAATTATTATTTTATTTTTATTAAATTTATTTTTTTACTGTTTGAATATTGAGTTTACTTTTTTTTAGACTGAAAAAGAAAAAAAAACTGCCAGTGGAAAAACTTTTGTTCGAGTGGCTTAACACTTCAATTTTATTTTTTTTTGGAAATAAACTTTCCAGTTTCTAATTAATAATTTCTTTATATAAAGGAAATTTGATTAATAAATAGTAAGCTTTAGACGATAGTTATGACTGTGCATGCCTAGTAACTATTATACTTTCGACAGCCTTTAAGTTTTGTTTACAAATGATTTTTTGAAAGAGTATAGTCAACAAACTAAACTTCCTGCTTAATTTAACAATCATTTTCAAAAAAAATTTAGCAAAATTTGGTTTGGTATGTATGTAACATGAGGGTTGAGCACCTGAAGGTGAGATGCGCACACTTCATTATTCTTCTTTTGGTTTGTTTATTTTAGGCGGTCAGGAAGCTCTAAAAATATATTTTTAAATAAAATATTACTAAGTTTTTGCGAACAAAGCTATATTTCACTTCTTGACTACCCATATAATACAGTTTCAAAATATTTTAGGGGAAAACAAAACTTCCACGAAAATTCGATTTTTTAGTTTTAAGTTAACAAAATTTAAGCTTGGGTGATAATAAAACAATATTTGTAGTACACCAGCGCTGCTCCAACTCTGCTGGAGTAAGTTTGGCACAAACTTATCCCTCTGGAGCCCCTTAGCGTAGACTCCAGAATCCTACCAGAGATAAGAAGGCCAGAGGTCGCCCATAGGGCCCAGGAGGTCCGATATATCTTTTTATTGTTTTTTCGTACTGCTTAAGTAAGACAAACTAGTTAGCTATTATTTCTATAGTGCTAGCAAGTAAGTTTTGTTTTACTAAAGTAGAACAGTTTAAAATGTGAAGTTACTGTCTGCCAACTGTTATAAACCAGTTGTCATAGATTAAGCTAGAAGTAATTCGTGGTAAGTAACGAGTTAACAATGTGTTTAATCAAGCTCACCTTTGAGGTATTGTCTGCTAATTTTCTTACACTCACGTAGGGAAGTAAACATACTATTACTAACTAATTCGTAGGCTACTAAAACAAAGGTTGCCTTCGGAATAGAAGCAGAAAGACAACTAACGAAAGTCGGTCCTTTTTCAAGGATCAGTAAGCAAGAAACTGATAAACTTTGCCACGGAGCTAACATACTTCTACATATCTCTGCAGATTAACACGGTTTGTAAGCTTCGGCTATCCTGTGAAGATCAAGTTAGAAACCACAGAATCAATACTATCTTGATAATAATTTAAATAAACCCCTGATGTTGTGGGAATACGGCGTTGGGGGTTTGTAGTTCACTAAGTAAGATTAAATCAAAGACAAGAAAATGAAGACCTACTTATTCTTTAAATTAGCAGTAAAATGGTAATGCTTCGATTCAAGGTAATAAAAGTTAAAATTTGTATTGTGGTTAAGGTGGTTGCCCAATGTGTTGGTTGGGTTTCTAGCTAGCATTCATTGGAGGCTAATAATATAACTTTCACTTTGGCCTAAGAATCATAGAAGTAGACTTGGGCAAAGGTTATTAGTTTCTAACTCTGTGGGGAAAATAATAATACTTCCTGTATGCAATTTCTCTAACTTGTCCTTTTGACTTTAGTAAAACAACATTACTTCCCTTGTGATTTCACTACCATTTAGAGTTTTACTTTTTTACTCGCAATTTAATTAGGGCTGTTTTACTAAAGGCTACTCCCAAGATTAAAATAATAAATTTTCAACAGGAAGAAACTAGGAATCATCTATAAAACTAGAAAGTAATTTTAGGATCCTACTGATACCGAAATAAACTAGTGTACTTTAACTATTTAAAATTGGAACCATAATTGGTATTTGGGATGTGCTACAGCCTGGTAGTGATCGGGTATTATTTGAGTAGCATGCATATGGTTTATTGAAGAAATCTTGCTGATATCTTGATGAATTTCTTCTATTTTAACTAGTAGTTCTATCCCTCTGGTTTTAATACGGCCAAGAGTCATGCACGATTCTGTTAAAAGAACTATGTTGAAAACGTACGCAAGTGTGAAATCATCCACCGCAGCCTTTGTTGATGTACTAGTTGTACCGCCCGCGTCCTGACTTAGTGCTTGCTCAATTTATCCTGATCCCAGGGCCTTATTATAGACGAGTTGGTAAAATATTGTTCTTACTTTATAAAGCCTAAGTTACTACGATACGGATAACTTAAGTAAATGAGTGCGTCCTAAAGCTACATCATTTCTAGAAATGAGTGGTACATAATGAAACTATTTGCACTGGTCAAAGGTGCTTGCTGACTGGTTGAATACAGTTTAGTAATAGCTGTCTTCGTTGGCCTAGAAGTGCATAAGCTACCTTCTAGCTGGCTCAATAATCGGTCGTGCTAACAGCTACTCGTTGTTACTGGCTAATAGCGCCATGTAATATATAACTAGCCTGGATAGAAGCACATTTATTACCTAAAATGGGTCATTTTTTATAATTAACCGCAAAAACCTACAAAAGATAACCGCCTCCAAACGGCCGGACGCCCGAACGTACGCCTCGCACATATTGAATTAAACCTTGCCATCTTACATTTTTAATCTTTCATATTTTCATATAGTAGTTATATTATCGGGCAACCTCGCATATCGTAGCGACCACCGCGATCTAGGCAATTGATTTATCATGATGTAAAGTTAGGTAATTTAGTGTTATACTTCAGCAGTGTAGGTGCTTCTTGCAGTAAATAGAAGTGCTAATGGTTTATAACTCGGGAGCCTAAGCCTATAGCATAGAGAGAATTGCTTTATTTTTCGAGGATATTATCGTAGAGCGGCCAAAAAAAAATCAGCCCTATATTAAAAACTCGTCTGCCATCCTGTTAGTTTTGGCGGTCAACTTGCGAGTGGTAATATCTCGCTACTTAAAGATGGAATAACAGGGCAATCTCGGCTTAGCTTGACTCAAGTCATGTCAACCTCTACCGTCAAAAAGACTGTAACAACAAAACCTTGAGACCGTGATCATGATACCTTTCTGAGTCAAGCTCTTGTTTTCAGTCTCTCCGTTACTCTGGGAAGTTTCATGTGGTACCTGAGGTATGACAATAGTCCATAGGTAAATACCCGCTTTTAAAATTGGCAAAAATGGCATGGTAATTAAGCCCTTCAGTAGGTGGTACCTTCCCGCTGTTCCCACTAGGAGAGTGGCTCATGCAGATCACACTTTAGTCCCGCTGTGGTACCGTTTCATATTCTTACACCTAGGGGTGCGACTTCTTGTGTAGCGTCCTCTTAATGAAGTGAAAATAACCTTGATTTTCGATAGGATGATGCTTGAGCGTTTTATATTGGCGTCGCCTGTTATCTCTTATAAATAACAAGCAGAGCTCTTATACCCTTAAGTACTACATTGGTAACTATTGCTTAGTTATAATGTACACTTCCTCAACTAGCAAGTAAGTGCATTGAAAGCTGTCGACACAAGAACAGTATGAGTGGCGACAATAAGGCTATGCTCCGTTTCTGAGACCTTAGTGTAATTTCATATAAATTTTGGGTTGAAGTTACGATATTGCCGTATAAAGCTTTTCTCTAGTGAAGCTACTAGTTGGGTCAGGGCATTCTTACTAATAGTGTCATTACCCAGTATATATACTCGCTCCACTCGATTTGTTTTGCATTGATAGCAATTTTTACAAGCTCACTTAACAGCTAAAAAATGCTGAAACTGTTTAATAAGGTGGATTAGGACTTATTAGAATGTTGTAGGGGAAGTTGACACTGTTTAGATTAAATTAAAATATGGTGGACAAAAGACAGTCTTGGTTGTAAGAGGTGGAAAGTGTGAATATAATTAATGAATAAACTGAATCTAAAGACTCGACCCAAATCAAACAAAAAATTTCTGGGCGTATACGAACTGTAAATTAACTTGAGAGAGAGGAGGGAAATTTTTTTTTCATCGACATTATAACTTTCAACAGTTCTAAAATGTATTTGAGCCAAGCTATGCAATAATTATGACATAAAACTTGCTAATAGCTTCAGAAGAGGTCATAATATTATTTACATTAAAATAGACTCGTGTATCTTACTAACATCGCTCTGCATCTCTAGTGATGCATTTTATACGTTCTACGTTCTCTAATGGAACGCTTTTATTACGAAGTGTAAACTTTTTAATTTATAACATTCCGGTTTCCTAATAAACTCCAAAAAAAGTTTTGAGTTGTTAACTCTCTTTTGTTCAAAAAAACTGCAAGAAAAAGATATCTATATATACACCAAACGGGAGGGTAGTGGGTATATGGCTTCAACGTTAGTGGTATAGACCAGAAAACTAGGAGTATAAATAAAACATAGAACTGATCTCTTAAAAGGAAGTAGAACAAAATTTAATCCTATTAATACTAAAAAGAAAGCTTTAAATTTATAAGATACTGTCAGAAATTAGCTTAAGTAAAACAGAAGGAAAAGTGGGGCTCCCCGTGATCTTTAGCAGGGTGTTACCAGGTATGAAAAATAACATAATTAAAAGAAGTGACTTTTAGCTTCTACTTACAACTTAAACTTGGAAGAAATTGAATTTTTATATAACGCAATTATTAAAAAAATGCTTGTTAATGCTTGTTAATGTGCTGTATTGTCAAGAACTTGCAATATTTTTGTATATAAACTCTTTTAGTATATAATATTTTTAAAAAACAAATTTTAATAAGACTGCGTGGAAAGAAGCCAAAAATTAATGAGAAATTTTTTTTTAAAGAAGTATTGCTTTTTTACATAATGTAAAGCTATTTTTAAGACAGATTAACTCCCCTGTTACCTACCAGTACCTTTAAGTAAAGAATTTTACTGCACTTGAGCATGTGCATAAGTTATTGTCCAATACAATACTTCAACCAATATCTTTTAAAAAGCTGTTAGTGTTCTGTTTAACTAAATAAACTGTAAAAACTTAATGTGTTTTTTCATGTTAACTTTCAATCGCCTGCCCATTCATTATATTTTCTACAGAACGTTTGTGAGGGCTGCTTTGCTGATGTTACACTCCCTAACCGCTATTTTTTTTTAAAACAATATATATATATAAGAATTCACTCAGCCTAATTTTCTATTATAAATTTCAACCAATATTTAATGAGCACTTGAGCCAAGCTCTTCTGCTAAAGTAAACCGCACGATGTGCTTGGTAAGCCGTTTGATTCAGTAACTCAAACTGGGGGGTTTAACCTAAGCCTCTTCTTATACAAACCACTCGAGCCCGTTAAACCGCGTACAAAATCGTGTTCTGTCTCGCGCCAAGCAATGAGGCTATTGCCGACAAGCCTTAGGTTTAAAAAAAATGTTAAAAAGGTTTTTTTACTATAAGTATAAGCAGAGAAAAAGTAGTTATAAATATGAGCTCTGTAGCACAAATTTATTTATTTTATATAAATAAACTTTGACCCATGCTGCCTTTATGTTTTTTACTTTCCTAAATTAAAGATATAAGACACTATTAACTGTAAGGTTACGAAAGAATTTTTTACGTATATAAGAAATACTATAAACTAAGTTTATTTTCTTCGCACAACGCCGTTGCCCGTTACCTTTAAGGCTCTGTATACTTTATAATACCTATCCCTTTAGGTGAGCGCCCCCACTTTTTGTCGCTTAAGAAAATTTAACAGTTACTGTTTGGCAAGCGGGAAATATGTACAGTCATATTCATTTATTTTAAGATTAAATATTTATTTCAAAGCATTGTGATTTTATATCTACAAAAAATGTCACCAATAGAATATGATAGTGTAATCGTAAGCATATTTGACTTTGTTTTAACTTCTCTTTTACTATGTTGTTTTTTTTTTAGGGCCATTCGTTTATAATCTCACATAGAAGAAGTGTGGAATGATACATAGTAACCAAGGGAAATAGTATTGACTGTTTCAGTATTAGTCCAGCGAACTTGGCATCGTCCTCATCAAGAGCATGGCCAGCAAAAAAATTGTAGTTCTTATGAGCTGACGGCACATATTTTTCTCTCTGATAACAGTTTCTACGGTGGATACAGCCCTTATTTTATAATAATAAGAACGGATGTTAGGTAAGGCGCAGCATAAATCGGCGCAATTAGAACTTTTTTTTAGACGAAACGGCAATGTTTGACCGCTTTTTATTATACCGATCCTTATAAGACCGTGCAGGACCCTTACGCCTCGTTTTTTTGAGGTGTATTGCTTTCTTACTACTTGCTTTTGGTAGAGCAAAAGTCGTATTACCAATGTGGTAAAATTGATTAAGAAAGTCGAACTCTGGTGGAGGCCCCTTATTTATAGGGGTAAATGTTTTTAAGGGAGAGGAACTTGCTACTTTCATAATTTCATCGTTAAAGTGGTTATCTTTTTTTATAAGACAAATTGAAGGAGAGGTAGGATTGTCCTCTTGCCTGTTATAATACTTCTGTTCGAAATGAGCCTTTTCGTTCGCCTTTGGGTTCTTGTCAAACTCTTCATCAGAGCTTATAACAGTTAGTTCACTTATACTATAATTTTTTTTTGGAAGCTCAGAATAAGTATTATGGTTTTCGTTGCGCAAAAAAAAATTATTCTTGGCACTTTCCATTTCAAAAAGAGTGTCAAAGTTAAGTTTTTTTCTAACCAATTCTTTTGCATGCGTTTCACTTCGGAGAGGCTTCGTACTATTATACAAAACACCTTTCTTATCTTTTTTTAAACAAAGTAACGTAGATTTGCGCGGCTCAAATTTAGAGATAATAAATTTTCGACCAAAGCTTCCTAATAATTCTTTAGTTCGAATATTTTCGTGATTTATTGAAGAATCCGAATAACCTTTAAAGCATACATAGTTTAAGCTGCAGTCACCCTTATTTGTTTTAGTATCTGGATTAGTATGGCATTTATTAATATAGTTAAAAGAAAGTAATTCTGGTATAGCATGATTTTTAGTGATTTTTTCATCGTCCAATAAACCTTTTATTTCGAAAACCATTATGTTAGTAGTGACCGAGATTACTTTAAGGATACATACATATTTTATATAATGGTAATAAATAATAAGTCATTGATGAAATGAACGGTATAACTGTAAAGATAACAATCGCTACTAATAGTTATGATGCCGTGGTGAAAGCAGCGCGTTAACTTTTTAGTTGCAGGCCCACAAACTTTTCCCTCGTTTTCCTCTCTTTTCACCAAACCAATGGCGGTTATTTTAAGTTTTTGTTTTTTTGCAGCCTAGCAAGTTTCAGAAATTAAGTTAAGCGATGTAATTTTACCAAATGTTGAGTTCTTAATTTTTGAGATTAAAAAATATTACATAATTTCAGTTTTATATCGTACTCTAACTGTAGTAGTGTTAAGTATCCTAATAGAGATTTAGTGTATTGATCTTAGCTTTCTTCTTTGTATTGAGCAAACTTGATAACATTAAGAGTGTACTACTGTTATAAAACGAAACTTTTGTTTAAGGAATTTTCTAACATAATTAACTAAATTGCAAAATTCTACCTAAGTTATCAAACCTGTCATTTTTCAATTAATCAAGCTCCAAAAATTTTTTTTAAATAAAAACTAATTAAATATTTTAGGTTATCCGAATTGAGTGAAGCACAGCGATCATACGAACTTTTAAAAGTACGATAATTTACAATTGACGGGTACATTTTATTATTAGCTGTATTACAATCTCTAAAAAAGCTTTAAACGTAAAATAACTTCTGCTTCTTGGATGTAGATGGCAACCCGACAAAAATAAACTTGTATGTTTATTATTTGTAAGAATTTTTTTGGCCTTAAAAGATTTTTAAGCTCTACAAAAAGGATGCAGTCATAAAACTACTACACCTTGTTTATTAAAAGGCTTCTAAAACAGCGGTTTGAAGTCTGTTTATTCGCTACCGCACACACCACAGCGTTTATATAGGTGGCAGCTAACATTATTTTTGATAAGCTACGTGAATATAAATTTTTGTAACCTTGAATCACTTGTGTGTGTAAGTTTATTTTTTGTTTGCTCGTGGGCGCGGACTTAAAAATTCAACTATTGCGTGCTTGCAATGCAGACGTTATCCTTCGCCTCTTTGATCAAGAAACTTTCGTTTACTACTTTTGCTTATTAAAATAACTGAACGGCCTCAAAATCAACATAAGAAAAACACGTGCACATGGGGAAGAAACAAAACGGGATGGATAAAATTTCTATTGAACTTCTAAAGAAAACATTAGCAATGCGCCCAACTCAAGACACAAGATTAACCATCACTATGAAAGTTGTATGGTAGCAATTTTATTTCTCTATGGTAGTTATTATCGAACAATTTCAAAGTAACATATCTGGCATATGCTTTCGCAGAAACAAAATTTTGGAAAAGTCATTAACTTTAACATTAACAACTAAATTTTTACGTCCTAATGTTCCCTATTACCTATAATTTCATTATTTTTAACCAATAAAAATAAGATTAAGGACCAATTTTTATTCTGCATTATTCAGGCAATGTTTTACAAAATAAGAAAAGATAGTATTAAACTAACTTTTCTAAGAAAAATTGTTTTTTCCCCCGAGTTAAAAAGGGAGGACAAGGGGATAAAAAAAAAAGTTTTCTTTTTCTGTCTGAAAAAAAGGGTTAATGGGAAAGCATAAGAGTTAAAGCGCTTAAAAACCGAACATTTTAAATTTAAAATTGGTTACGGAAGGTCCTTTTGGAGCTTTTTTTTTTCTAATACATCAACTATTAGAAACATAACAAAATTACCTCGGATCCTGGCTTAAGACTCCCCCTTCAATGGTTCTGGTTGGAGAGTATTTATTTTGGGTATTGGGAGGAAAAGTCTACGTCGCTGCTTAAAATGTAAATCCCCGGTGTTGCCACCTCGGTAGGCACTAGCACAGTTAGTAAAGTTGTCCTTGTTTTGTTTACTTGACTAAAGTCGTATCTTACTATTGTCCATCATTACCTGCTTCCCACCGTAAGAGTGGTAGTTCCTTTTTGATGTCGCTATCTTCTGTTAAACCCTTATTCTTATCACCTCTTGTCGTTATACTAAGCGTCTATTTTACCTTGCAATTTGGTAGATGAATAGTCCGAACCCCTTTTTGCAAAAAAACCTTCATGCGATTTGTATTGTTATGAATAAAACAGAAAGTATAAAAAACTTTTTGGGCATGTTATATAGTATTTAATTTCAACATACACAGATTTTAACACCTCTCTCCTTCCTAGTAGTCGCCCCTTTTCATAAAGTATTAGCTATAGCTCACTAAAGCAAACTAAATAAGGACAGTGATCAAATAAGCTAAGATTGCTTTATTGAGCCGTTCGCAATTTTGCTGTATACAATATTAGCTTATAATAAAAAAAAATGCAGACAGAGTATGCGCTCCGGTTACGAATAAGCTAAGAAGAGCAAAGCAAAGTATAATCTGTACTCCTTTAGAACTGTATCACGCTCTAGTAACTTTACAGTAGAAAAGAATTATAACATTTAGAAAAAGTTGAAGTTACCAAGTGTCTGTCCTACATCGAAACCTCCTAGAGATAGGAAAACTGTTTATACTTTTGGCTTATAATAAATGCGTTTGCATGCATTCTTTTCAATATTTTCAAAACTCGCAGTCACTTACAACATATTACCCATGAGGTTCTTTTTTCTTATTTGCCACCTAATAACCAACTTTTTACTCCAAATTCTAATTTCTGCCTGGAAAAGAAAATCTTGTTGGCCGTTTTAACAAGAATGCAAGTTTAATAAATTTTATTATTTTTAAGGATGTCGTTAATGTCATAGATGGTATGTGGCGAAAAGTTACAAAGTACCACTGTCCCATAAACAGCTTGCTATGTCAATGACATTACCTTAAATAAGTTAAAAGGGTAATAATTTACAGTATTGCAAAAAAACTTATACCTGTGATCTCTTTTAGTTCAAAGGCATTGAAATGTTTAAGGATAGCTTGGGTGCATAAAGTTTTAAGTCTGTACAATCGTCTCTAAGCAAGAAAATAAGCTAAAAATAACATCTTAGAGGTAAACCCTTAAAACTTTAACGATATAAAGCAAATTTGGGTATTTTGATAATCTTACTTTAAAAAGGCAAGAAAGGTCTTGGTCATTACACCTTTTTTTCAATATGTGTAGAAGCTTGAAGAGAATATCAAAGAGTAAGTGTAAGTAAAAAATGAAATAAGGTAGGTTTATATCTCTATATAAAAGAACCTGAAATTGATCACATTCAGCCCCTGCAGCTAGAAGAACAGCTATTGCTTGAGTATGTTCCTCCTGTACAGCCAAGTCTAAAGCAGAGCAGCCATTCTAATTTACCCATCAAAAATAGTTTTAAGTGGCATAGCTAATATGCTCCCCTTTTACTCACCTCTCCTCTCAAATGGATATCAGCTCCATATAAAATTAAGGTTTTTATGGTGGTTTCATACCCTCCCCAAGAAGCCTCGTGTAACGGAGAGTATTTTCTCTAGTATTAGTATATTAGTATTGGTTTATGTATATAACTAATAGCTGAACATACATAATTTAAAAAGTAATTATAGAAAACACAAAATAAAGAGCTCACACTATTCAACCAGGTTACTTTAGCGCCTGAGTGGATTAAAAACTTAACTACTTCTGTATGCCCATTCCCCGCGGCCAAATGAAGAGGACTATCGCCTATCTAAAATATTAAACGTTTACATTATAACCCTCCTAAATCTTGAAACTACTGTTAATTGTTTTTAAACAGATTATTTGAGCAACAACGCGGCTAAATGAAGAGTATCACCGTATTAAAATATTTTGAAATTTTAAATTTAACTTGTAATACTACTATTAATTATTGTTAGACAAATTAATGCTTAACAACTAACTATAAGATAGTAGATAATACAAGCTTCTTTCCTTTTGTTTTTATTTAGCCGAACTATGAACAACAATGGATACTGTATTAGTCATTTCAACGGAGTTTATAAATACCTGACTAAAAAATTAACTGCTTTACCCTACACTTACCCCGTCAGGTTCCATTTTTGCTCCAGACTCTAGTAATAATTTCACCACTTCAAGGTGACCATACCGGCAGGCCCATGATAATGGCGACCAACAACCCTTTAATTTATTTTTTATGGAATTAATAATTATTTACTAAGATCTAATTTACCAAACAGTTTAGTATAACCCCCTTATTTATTAAATGTTCAACAGCCTTAAGGTCTCCTCTACTTGCGCATGCGCCGAGTTGCGTGGTCATACTATAGTATTAATATATTGTATATCTGTAAATTATCTAGGTGATGTAGCTTGTTTGTGTTTCGTACATAAAGCTACTCGAACATGTGGCATTTTTGAAGGATACTTATATAAATAAATTTGTCTTTATAGCCCTGTGCTGTTAAAATGTTATAACATATTGATTATTTTTACCAATAAAGATAGTATTAACTGATAGTTATCTGATTGCTAAGCTAAGAGAGCTAAAATGGAAAGTAAAAGTGATATAACACTTTAACACATAAGGTAACCTTTTAAATGTCTCCTTTAAATTTACTGCTCCAATGGTAAATGTTTATTTATTAAATACTCGGAATAGTGGCAAGTATTAGCAATTTTAAGAAATATCGCACGATATAGCAAAACTTAGCGTTTTTTATTGATTATTATTTCACAGCCCCTTGGACATTTAGGAAACTCTTTCACGGAAGTTAAAAATAGCATTTTTTATTTTGGTTAAGTATACATTATTTAAATTTTTTATACAAGCAAATTACACAAAATAGGATAAGGTTTATTTTTTTTAATGTGCTTTCTATATACGTTATTATAGTTAATGCTTAATTAATAGTAGGTTTTCTTTTTACTGTTTAGATCATGCAGCTCATTTGTTAAAGCTGCCAATGCTAACGTTGGTATTAAAGAATGCAAACGTGACAACCCAATAAAATAAACTGATTACTTAAATCACCTACATTGTGTCCAAACAATGTTTAAATTTTTTTTTTACGAATTTTTTTACAGAGAGTAAAGAAATTACTAACGACCACCTTATTTTAGAAAAATTTCTTTTTGCGTTAAAAAGGGCAAAGCAAAGTTTTTTTTTAGTTTTGCTTAAGCGACCTCCTTAAGTTATGTTGCACATCCATTCATTATCACATGAACAATGAAAATAAATAAGCTACTATAAAAAGGAATTAATATTAGGTACTTTGACAAATTTTTGTTACTTTTCGGGTTAAATTTAAAATTTTTTAGAGTATAATATGTTGATATTAACATAATTTACAGGTCTTAACACATTTATTAGAAAGTCCAGTTTTTCTATGGTATGCCACATGATCCGGTTATTCCATTATGAGCCCGGTGAATCTTCTAAGTTGGATCGCTCCTAAAATATTTATATCTAATATAAAACAATGAAACTTGTTTGTCTTTTTGGCTCAGAGCTCGGGATTTTTCCGTGTTTAAATATTTAAATTTTCATCTGTGTGTCAAAAAAGACATTGCTTTAGTTTATTCAATGTTTCACTGTAGTCGTACATTTAATTACTAGAAACCCAGGATCCCTTATTTGAAAAGTAATTCAGTTTCTAAAAAAGTAGTGATTTTGAAAGAGGTGGATTACATTATTAGAATAGGCTTTAGCAGCAAATACCTGTATCGAAAATTTTTCCTTTAATTACTACGCTCTGTCAAAAGAAGCAAGCACAATCCATTAATCTAGACGAAAAGTCATTAAAGAAAAGTGTAAAAAAATGTTTTCGAAAAGGTATTATATAACTCGTTGCATTGAGTAGAGATAAAATTTAAGTCTTCATTTATCTTAGAAGTGTGTAAGGAGAACATCTTTAACAATGTGTCCCTTTTTTTTCAACCCCTTTTGCTTACCCCCAGTCCCGTGGATCGTGAAGAACCCTACTAAATACTTACAAACAAAATTTTAGTGGTGACACTATAAACTTTTTTTTATTGTTAATTAAAGTTACCGTTGAATTTTGGACATCATATGAATGTCTTCTTCAATCCGAAAGCTTTTTAGAAAAAAGTTAGCTGCAAAACACCTGATTGGGGGCGTGTGTGTCTATCTTTTCGGTGCCTACGCTACAGCGAGTATATTAGGTTATAATTTCTTTGGAAGATTTTTCTCAATAATATCTTATATATAAATTACATATAAAGGACCAGAACTAAATAAAGATGAAATTAATTTTATCAACTCTAAAGACATATTTGAGGTTTACACATATTTTTTTAATAATCATCTTTGAATTTTAATTATACTTTATATTATGGAGTTTTTAGCTGGAAGTTATGATAAATTAATGGACTGGGAAGAATTCTGGGGAGGGATTAAACGGCATCGTCAAAAGATAGCTAAGCTTGTTGAAGGGAAGGTAGCAGAAGTACTGGCGAATGAAGTTTAACTTCTTCCTACTGTTTAAGTAATTTTGAAGTTAAAAGGTTGCTTCAGGAACTGCTAGAAACTTTGAATATTATCAGGACGAACAATTTAAATTTTACAGGAGAAAAAGTTATCAGGAAAGTAGCGGAAGTAATGTAGCTCGAGCTCAACTTATAAGCCGGGTTACTTTTATGGACTCAAGGTCAAATCAATGCTAAATAAATTAATACTATCATGCTATCTTGGAGAGTTATTGACTTTTTAAATTATTTAGTAATTTATTATTAACTAAATAGCGAAGCAATGCTACTAATTGCTGCTGGGAAAATTAAAGAGCTCAATGAATCTAAACCGGGTATTATGTAGGCTGAGTTGCTGTTATTACTTTTGTATATATATATATACTACAATTTTTTATTACAATTTGGAACCTCGTTTATTGTAGAAGAATACCATGTTGAACCTGAATTTATTAAAATAAACTGCGAAGATATGAAGGAAATTCACGAAAATACTTATGATACTGTAGTTCAAACATTTGGTTTGTGCAGCACGGATAGGCCCGAGTCAGTATTAAAAGGTAATTTCAAAATTAATTTCGTCATTTTGTCATTATTATAGTAAAAAATTAAAATCTGCTTTTAGATATAGTCTTCTAATTTCGTATTGATAATATAGTTAAGCAGATTTTTTTTTTAATTTTAACAGAAATTGAGAGAATATGCAAGAAAAACGGCAAAATTATATTACTTGAGCACGGAAAATCCAAGTACACCTGGCTTAATTATGTTCTAAACAGGCGCGCTCCTTACCATGCGAAGCGATGGGGTTTTTATTTATTAGTATTTGTTTAACTATTAGAAAATTTTTATTTTATATTATTTATATATTATTAGTTTTCTTATATACTTTCAATATTATTTATTTTATATATTTTGAATGCTAAATTTTTTTATATTTCTGCTTATATTTTTCGATCTTATTTATTTTTGAATCTATTTTTACCTTTGTTTACATTTTCTTAATATTATTGATTTTATATATTTTGAACTATATACTTTTATATTTTTTAAATATTACTTATTTTATATATTTTTTAATAGACATGCTCTTAGTTTTGCTTATATTTTTTAATTATATTTTTGAATAATACTCATAACTATATTTTTGCTTATACTTTTAAATATATCTATCTATATTTTTGCTTGAAGGCTGCTGGCACAATAAAGATATTGAAAAGTTAGTTAAAGACAGCGGCATGTCTATAGAATTGGAAAGCCGGCATCATTTAGGAACCACTTATTTTTACGTTTTAAGACCGAACTCCTGTTAAGAATCCGCTGCTTCTCTGAATAAAGCTTTAACTATAATAAAAAAAGCGATACATTATTATATATATTTTTTAATAATTAAAAGTTTATTATTTTTTTCTTATTATCGATAAGGATGGGTATATATTGTAAGTTTAGGCACTACTGCTCACTTTCATCTTAAAACTTCTTTTTTTTTTAACTCGTATATTATTAAAATGGGCCATTATGGTTTAATAAATTTATAAAAATATTATAACTAACATCTAGAATCTGTTAATAAATTAAAATTATTCGCTGTCTTTTGTATTTTTAGTTTTATGATGGAGCTAAATAAGGGATTTAGTATGATGTTAAGTAGTTCTCAGGTAGAAATTGGCGAGATATAGTGACGCTATCAAACCGGTAAGAAAAGAAGACAGAAATTTTATGATAAAAAAATACACTTTCGTATATACTAAAAGAAATTGAACTTTTAGTATAGACTTAAAATATTAGAGTTGTAGAATTGTAGATAATTGTTGATATAGAAATATTTGATAAAAGAAAATGGTTAGGGTTGCACTGAAGTGAGCTTCTGTTCTCGCACGCTCAAAGTCGGCAACAGCGTTGTTTGGTAGAGCGAGAACTTTCAGTAGTGTCTGGAAGGCGAGAGTATCTTAAGCATTTTGAGCAATATGCTTCAATTCGTTTAAGACCGAGCTAATGGTATTGATGCCTTTTTTTTTTCCACCGCCCAATTCGAGCAGGACGAGCAAGTGATCCGATGACAGTTCCTCCATTGCCTTAATAGCCGTTGAAATTGATGTACCTTTTTAGGGCGGTGATATCTGACTAGACCATTGTGCTCGATTCCCTCGCCATGTATCTCCAAAGCTGTGGTCCTGTGAGAGTTTCGTATCCGCATTCTTCAGCGTAGGTCTCAAAAGGAGTCGTTTTATTCGCGTGCTTGCAGTTAAAATAACCGCACAAATTGGCTGAAGAGGCATGGACTAAAAAGATTTTGAGCAAACGGGGTGAGAGGTTGCCGGGAGGCTTATAAATTGCGGTCACGTCCATGATTTCTTGTCAGGCCAAGCGGAGGGTAACATCGACTGCTTTAATACTCTGGAGGGCCGGCAGTGCTATAATTGGATGCTTCAATTAATCGGGAGAGCTGCATTTTGCTAACGCAGATATCTTTTCTTACGCGTTTTACTTACTCCTTCAACTCCTATTAGACTCCAAATGCAATCCATAACAATAATTTGATTTGGCGACGGTTTTGGTTGAAGAAAACCAATGCAAAACGATTTCTTAATTTTTAACCTTTTCGAATATTGTCGAGAGAGTCGTCAGTAGAATAGCTTTTTTTTGACTTCGGGATCTTCGCTTCGTTGGTTTGCAAAGTTGTACAAAAAGGACCACCTTCGTTTTACAAAGTAATCCGTTTTACGACTTCTAGATGTTGCAAAAAAGGGTATCTCCGTAA